>NW_028327171.1:64637343-64938843 GCF_987537825.1 Furipterus horrens | reverse complement strand
AGACAAACTATGTACAGTGGTTGCCAGGGAGTAGGAGCGGGGAATGAGGTTGAAAATAAAGGGGGCAGCACAAGGCAGTTTCTGTGATTGACGGAAATGATCTTGATCTTGATCATGGTGGTGGTTACATGACTGTGAATTTGTCAAAATTCATAGAACTGTATGCCTAAATGAGTACACTTTACTGTGAAGTTTTTAAAGGCAGCTTTAGTCCAACTTTTCTCAGGATATAATACCAGATCACCCCCACTGTGAATATACCTCTCAGTTCCCAAATTTGAATGCCCTGCTCTCCTGAAACACCCTAGAAGAGAACTATGTTGTAGTCTCTATCACAATTTGTTAAAGAGACATAATTACTGGTTGAGTGCTTACACAATTTAATCTGGACCATAAGGCATCACATTTTTATAACTCATGTTCCCAATAATTTGGCAGTGCTAATTCTCATTAATTGCACATTATCTGTATAGATTGAGCTAAATAGGAAAAGCAACTAAATGGTTATGACAATTATCTAGGTAATTAAACTTGAAGCATACATTTCATCCAAGCATCTGTTAGCATCTCCAGCCAGCAGGGAATGTTAAGAGTTTTGCTAAACACTCACAATGTACTTTAGGTTTTTTTTTCCCCAAGTAGAAAATGTTGTAAATTTGGTAACTTTTCATAGTCTATCCATTGTTTAAATTTCACATGAAAATTAAAATTATAGATACATGTGTGCTTACGTTTTGCTCTGTAGCATATCCCTGTGACTTCACCCTATTTCTTATTCAAGTAATGAGTGAGTCGTACATAACATTTCTCTATGTGTATCATAATTAAGAACATAATGAGTCAAATATAAGAGTGGTCACATCTGTCTGCCTTCCCTTTCCCCTTAAAATAAGTCAATTAAAAAAGAGAAATGCACAGAGAGCAATGGCTGTCTATAGGCTAAACAACATTCTGCATCAAAGTGTGAATATCATGTGGTGAGGTTGAAGATCTGAAAATGTTTCTTCTCCTTGAAATTTCTTCTATGAATACAAAAAAAGGAAACTGCAAAATACAGATAGTTGTCTATACATAACCATTGTTGATGATAAGCAAATACTGAGGAAAAATGAAGTATCCAACAATAAAGGAGAAACTAACTTGACTATTTCACAAAAGACAGCAGCCATTAACTTATGGTTGGAAAGAGAAAATGCTTATAACCAGATTTATGATGTTGCAAAGCTTCAAGTACATTATGATCATACTGTTATCTATGTAAACAAGGACACTTGAGGCTATTGCAGTGAATAAGCTGCATGATTCTACCAAGTTTAAACAATGGGAAGAGTATCTAGCCTTGGCCTTTGCCCATATACACATAAGGTAGATTATCCTTGGTTCCTTTTACTGTTCACATGTACATAACTAAATTTATCTTTCTAATTTTAAGCTTCTGTGCTGTTTTATGTACAAAGATTCTAGCTAAATTTTTGGTGTCTGGCCAAGACTTAAATTATATGCTTCTTCTACACTATGAAGGTACTGCTTTTGTTTCTCTTTCCATTTATGATATATAGGAAGAATACTTTATTCGTGAACAATATGTACCCTTTACATCCAAATGCCAGAAACAGAGTATATAAGCTAAAGCCTCTAACTTCACTGTTTATACTTTCTCAGGCTCACAGAGGTATTAATGGAGGAGGAATACAGGAATATGATGGTACAACAACACAATCCTGGCTCCTTTAAAACCTAGTTTTTGGAGACTACAAAAATACAGCTGTCCCTTGAACAATACAGGGGTTAGGAGTGCAGATGCCCTGCTCAGTCAAATTTAACTTTTGACTCCCCAAAACTTAGCTACTAATAACCTACTGTTTAATGGAAGATTTACTGACAATGTAGGTAGTCAATCAACATATATTTTATAAATTATGTGTATTATATACTGTATTCTTGCAATAGAAGCAAGCCAGAGAAAAGAAATATTAAGAAAACCATAAGGAAGAGAAAATAAATACATATATATTATGCATTCATGACACACCTAACTTTTAAATGTTTTTGAATTTCTGGGCTATGTGGTTCCTCCACAGCTTTTGTCAAATTGTTACAAATCTTCAAAAACTTTAAAAATATACTTATTTTTTAAAAAGCTATCCATGTAAGACCCTGGCTGCTGTGGCTCAGGGGATTGAGCGTCAGCCTGCGAGCCAAGTGTCGCTGGTCCGATTCCCAGTCAGGGCACATGACTAGGTTGCACGTCAGGTCCCCATTTGGGGGCGCGTGAGTGAGAGACAACCACATAGTGATGTCTCTCTCCCTCTCTTTCTCCTTTCCCCTCTCTCTAAAAATAAATAAACAAACAAATAAATAATTATTTTTTTTAAAAAAGCTATCCATGTATACGTGGGTCCATGCTATTCAAATCTTTATTCCTTCAAACAACCTCATATTACCACCAATATACTTTGTCAGTGAATGATGTTGCTAATATTCTTAACTAAAAAATCCATATATTTTCATATTTCAATCAAAGAAAAAGGACAGTAAAATTATCCCAATATTTTTCTATTATAATAATATCTTATTGATTTTTGAATGACTAAATATTCTTTTATACCAAGTTACAAAATAATTTACACTTTAAAAAATTTTCCCAACTCTCTTCTACTGATATGTCATCTAAATGAGTCTTCTTATTAGTTATTTTTGGAATTATTTTTATTCTCCAAAAGTTCTTATTTCTTAAGTTCAACATTCATAGATTGGCAAATAAAGAATCAAATATATTAATACAGAAACATATAGAAAAATAAAAATTAAGTGTTGCAATCAACTAAAGAAGAAAGATTTATAGCAATCCACAAACCTATTGCTATTGGCACTTGGTTGATGGTCACTGTTGGAACAACTCATATTCAGACTGACAGAAGATCACTCATTAAAGATCTTTTAATGGTTCTTAATGCTTTTATGGGGCTGTTTTTGTGGAAATATAGGTTATGCCATGGCAAATATGTATTGATACATCAATACAATGAGGACAAGGATAGTGGGAGAAACCTCTTTCATTGTGAGCACATGAAACCAAGAACAACATATTAGGTAGGCTTATGAAAATGCTGTTAGAGTCCATTGTCTCTTAAAAAATGGTACCCACACAGTAATGATGGTGTCACAATTTTTGGAATAGAGATGTTTGTGATATTACTGACAAACCAAGATGGGTGACTGTAAAATTGGTGTAGGATGTGTGTGTGAGGGAGGTGTAGGGGGACTAAATGGTAATGGAAAAAAATACAATTAAAAAATAAAGTGCAGAGTCAGATTCTCCTCATGCTGTTATTGTATATATGCTAAAGTCTCGCTCCTGTCAGTATATTTTGGGAGATGTATCTCCAATGATTGTAGAATCTTAGCTGTAGTAAATGAAAATGGAAATTTTTCTCTTCTCAGATAAGAAGTAATAAAGTTAGGGAAAAGAAAATATCATTGAAAATCATGATGAGTTATAACTTCTGCAACCATATATCTTACTATATAGTTTTCAGCCATTGGACCTCATCTAAAGGATTGTATGAAAGAACTCTAAACCACTTTGTTGTTAATATGTATGTATACATAAATATTATTGATAAATTTCTAAGGCAGACACTTGTCTTACTTCTTTCATTTTTGTTATGTCTTATGATATAGTTGTATGTGTTTTTCCTTGGTTGGGTAGTGTGATTACAAATGACTCTCATCCAAACCAAAAAACAAAACGCATTTTATACCTTTTAGATATTCTGATAAAATATAATTTGAAATACACAATAAACAGATATTTAAGTACCTGAATTCTTAAACTGTTTTATAGCAAAACAATATTTTCAAGTTTAAAAGGTAATTTATTTCAATCAAAATTTAGTTTCTTACCTTTCTGGATATGTAAGTGATTTTAAGATGAGACGCTGGATTCTATGTTGGCATGTGGGACGTTGCTGAATTGAGCTCCGATAATATGCCAAACCAATGCTTGAAATATTTACAACATCATTTAAAAACTGAGCAAGAATCTTGACTTCTTGAACTTTATGAAATAATTTATTATTCCTAAACAGAAAATTTGACATACTCAGAATATTAGTACTGTAATTTGAAATATAACTCTAAAATTAATATAATATTAACAATGCAAGATAGAGACCAACTGTATAAGAAAAGACCAAATAATAAATATTATTTAAGCAATTATTTAAAAAATTTAAACAGTAATTTAAAACAAAATATATAAAATAATAATATTTGCATCTCCATACATAATATTTGGGTAATATTTTTTGGAAAGAAAAAGTGAGAAATCTTATCTTTCTGACTAGGTATTTAGATTGTTCATTTGTCTAAAATCAGAGAAGGCATCTTAGGCTTCTTATTTTAGACCCCTGAACAACTATCAGACTTCCTTGAATAGCCAGGGTACTCAGATACGTTGTTCTCTGCCACTTTATCAAATATTTGTGAATTAAAGAAACAATTGTAAAAGCCTGAGATTCTAAAGAAAAAATTAAGTTCAGTATTTAATAAGTACAGTTTCCTGATCATTTACAATGTACCAAGAACTATATTAAAGCTTTACAAACTTGATGTTATTTAATTATCTGCACAACTCCTTTTATTAGGTATTATTATCATGTTACAGATGAGAAAACTGAGTAGCTGAGTATCAGAGAATATAAGTCCATTTACTAAGCAAGTGAATGCAGAAGTGGAAGCAAACACAGCCATGTCAACACTCTCTACCACTCCACTCAATTCTTCATCCACATGTGCAAGACATGTGGGGCCGTGGCGTTACTTATGTTGACATGGGTCTGTGGACTCCAAACAGAACTCCAAGGAAATTGAAAATGAGAAGAAAGAGGAAGAGGAGGGGTGGGGGAAGGGAGGGAGGGAAGAACAGAAAGTAAGAGGAGGGGAGGGGAGGACAGGGGAGTAGAGGAGAGTGGAGAAAGGAAACAGAAATTTTTTAATCTGTTAAAATAATTTTCTCCTTTGAGGCAACATCTTGCTTGTGCAAAAGTGACAATCACACATAGAACAGCTGAAGTGCAACTAGCTGGCACCCAGCACTAGTGCCATCTTACATTTCTCTCTGCTCTCCTCTTCTTTTGAATCTCCACAGCGGGTAAGCCCCAAATGGTTATTATCACTCTACCAAAAGTGCATCTCTGCACCCTCTGGGCTGAGCTGTTACCTCCTCTTTCATAGAACATGTCATTGGTCTCATCTCTAATTTCTGTCCAAGAGTTTTTCTAGATTTCTCAGATATTACAAAGTAAACATATCCATTTGGGAATGTGTTGTCTTACTCCATAAATTCACATCCACTCCAATTGTTTCAAATAACTTTGCTTGTGACCACCGAATCTCCACCTCCAGCTGAGTCCTGTCTGTTGGATCTAGACATATATCCACTGTTATTCTCCATGCCTACTTGGATATCTCAAGGACATCTAAAGCTCAGTTGGTTAAATCGAAATGACACCTTCTCCACACCTACCTCCCACAAACCCTCGCCCCCCGCCCCGCCCTGCCCTGCTGATTGCCCTGCTAGGATTCACCCTTCACATTATCCTCTCTTTCAATGCCCATATCCAATCTTTCATATGTTTCAACTGACTTTACCTGTGAAATACCGTGAATATGTTTTGAATTCATCCTCATTTCTCCATCACCACTGCAAATGTTCTCTCTCAGGACTGTTTCTTGCCCATATTCTTACAACGGAACCCTATAATTCCTGCTTCCAATCCACTCTAGTGAAACTATTTTTTCTAAAATAAAAATCCAATCCTTCCCTGACCAGAGTGCCTCAGCTAAAACACTTCAGGGTTTTCCATTTTCCCAGTGAATAAAATAGAAATCCTGGAACATGTCCTACAAGTTCTAGTTCCTACAAAACCTAGGTGCTCTCCACCTCTCTCAGGTCTCTCTTGTATTCCCTGCCTATATTTTCAGAAATAATGCACTTTGCTCAGCTCCTGAAATGGACTATGCTCCCGTCTGCTTCAAGATCTTTGCCTGTATTGGTCTCTTTGCCTAGAATACAGCAAAGAAGACTAACTCCAATTCATCATTTAGGTCTCAACCAATCAATATAAAAAACCCTTGAAGAAACTTTTAGTGGCCCCACTAACTATTTCTTATCCCCAGTTTTATGTTTCCTTTCACACTATAATGTGCCTCAAGATATCGTGAACAGTTTTATTTACATATTTTTATAATTATTTAATTACTTTTACATCTTTCATTAGGTTGTAAGTTTAATGAAGGTAGAACCATGTCTATTTTTCTTATCACAGCATCCTCAGAACTTAGCACAGTGCCTACTTCCATGTGGATAGTCATTAAAAATTGTTTGAATAGAGAAATGATAAATATCATTTTATTTGTATTATATATTTGTAAAATCTGTCTGCTGCATTAGACATATAAAGACAAAATCTAATTTGTCCAAATTTTACCCCCAATTTTTAGTGCAGTTACTGGCTATAGAGGTTCTCAAGAATTTTTATTAAATGATTAAATTGACTCTTCTCCATGTATCCCCTAGCTCCGTGAACGGCACCATAATTTAAATAGTCATAAAAATTAAAACTTTAAGTCACTCTAGATTGGTTTATTTCCTTGACTTTCACATATTTAATCATAGAAACAGATCTATTCTAAATCCTAAAAACTCATTTCCACTTATTTGGTTAATGCCCCCATCATCTTTCATATCAATTATTACAATAGTCACCCCTCTATTCTTGTTCCTCTCTAATATCCCCATTACTCATCCATCTGAGGAATCATTCTAACCTAAATATCCATTATTGATGCCCCATTTAAAATCCTATATTGGCATATTAATATATTTGGTATCTTATTTTAATGTATGTGATTTTGATGACATAGAGAAAAGTGATTTTTATATATAGAATTTATATACAAAGCAGGATGCAGAAAAATATACAAGAACCTAATTTTACTAAATAAAAAAGTGAGATGTGTGTGCACAGGGTCATGTACTAAAAGAAGGTATAGGATGAAAAGGGGGAGGTAAAGAAGGAAAAAGAGGAGGAATGGCTATAAGTCAAATGGTAAATCTGAATACCCCAAAATGATATAATTATAAATGATTTTCATTTTCTACTGTATAACATGACACATTTTTTACAACAAGAAAATATTCCTATTTTGATGTTGAAAAGGAAAATAAAAGTTCTCTTTCCTGGCATCTAATATAGTATTCTTAAATTCCAAGGCATCACTAAATTTATTAGCAAAGAATTTTTAATAGGAACATAATAAATTCATTGGCCAGGCTTAGATGGACAGATTTACCATATTTCATAATTTATATTCCTTTATAAAAAAATGCACTAATTCAACCATTTGAATAAAGTACCTCCATATTTCATTGTGTTCTACATAGAATACAATGTTTGTAAAGGAAATCAAGACTTACAATTTCTTTGCCTTCTGAACCAATTTGAAACAACTGTTATAGGACTGTAGTCTAAGTGCTATTATTGAAATCAGGTACATTCATATTTCTATGCCTTTGAAAGAACCCTGGATAAAAACCAAATAAACTACACTATTTGGATTATCTTCCAACGTGGATGCTCAAGAAAACAAACATTTAACTTATGAATAAAAATAATGCTAAATTATACTTACTCATAGAGCCTTGGTTCTTCAACTCTTCCAAGCTGGTTTAATAATCTAAATGTTATAATGCCATCCTTCAAAGTGTTATTCAAAACAACTATACTGAGAACAAAATAATAGGCTACAAAACAAAAATGTAGAATGCAATTAAAATTTCAAAAAAAATTGTTTTGGTACATATTCAGATGTATATGTATATAATCTAGGCACCTATTATACATATATAAAATAGCATCAAGAGGCACTTATTTGCTAATGGGTAACATTTTTTACTAGTCTTGAAACGAGGAATGACACAGTCTGCCAGACAATGAGGGGTATGATAAAGAGGTGAAAAAGTAATTAGTGAATACTAACTGTTCTGCAAACCAAAAAAATTTCAGAATTTAGGTAAATTAAACAATTTTTTTAAAAATAGCATGTTTCTCAGGCAGTGTGAGAGTTAGATGGGGTGATCTCTCAGGGAGGCACCAGTGTGGGCTGAGTGTTGTTCATCAAGTCAACACAGATTCAGATTTGGCACCAATGCCAGGCCTGGGACCAGTCAGTAAGAGTACCTGAGCATGCAGAGGCCAGCTGCCACCTACCTGGGACTGGCACACCTTTGAGAAATTTTAGTAAAGTCTGCAGTGTGGTCTGAGGATGCAGGAGATGAGGACTCTTTCCTGAGGGCTCTCTTTGACTACCAGAGTTTGTTTTTACCACAGTTACCTGGAGCACACACAAGGAGCCAGCCACAAGTGGGGGGAAGTGTGGCTTCAGCATTTAGGGCATTGGAAGCACCTGTGGACCCGATAAGGGTTGTCTCCAGATGGCTGCAAAGTAGCTGGAAGCTCTGTCCACTTGCTCCCAGACCCAGGTGGATCTTGCAGCTAAACCACAGAGCAATCAACTCAAAAATCAAGTGGAGAATGAGTGAAAACGTGTGTGAGCACGTACGCAGAGGAGTGCAGGAAGCATGCTCGAGTGGGAAAGACCCTGGCCACCTGCAGGGCACTTGGGAGCAGGGGACCCAGGCTCTCCTAGAGGAGCCACTACTGCTGCCACTGCCTGGCCTGGCACTTCTGCCTGTGCAGACTCGGGCAGCTGCAGGTCGGCTCAGGAGCAGTGAGTCCAGGGGCTGAGAGAGAAAGAGCTGGGGAGGGGCTGGCTGCAGAAACACCACGTTGGGACAGCCCACGGCTGAAAATCTCTGGAGGAAGCAGTGAGAGCACCCCACCACCACTCTGTGTTCTAGTATCACTGCAGACCCTTCCCAGCACCATCGAGAGAGATCCAGAGAGAAACTATCTAAAACTGTTGGAGGCTCTTACAGGATTTGGCCCGCCTTGACTAAGAGAGACTTTGTGAATTTTGAGGAAGAGGAGCACATAGAGAACAGACTCCCCCCCCCCCCCGAGTGTTGCAAAGTGGGGGCTACACAGAAACTCTTTTAAAAGAGGAGCTGAGATGAGACTCAAGACTCAGCAGGGACCTGGTGATCACGTGCATGAGCATGTGTACACAGAGGCTCTACAAACAAAGAACTCAGAGGGATAGAGTCATGCTGAAGGGACTGTGGGAACCAACCCAGCCTCGCTGGTGAGCAGGGAACTGTACAGAGTGGAAATTTCACCCAGGGCTCCAGTGAGAGTGTAAGGCTGGGAACTGGACAGCTGGGAGCTGAAAGCCTGAGATTTGCTGCAGCCAGGCAGGTCCCACTCACAGACAGGCGAGCCCAACCCCCACTTCCTGGATTACAGGCTCTGCAAGTCAGTGAGGCCAGTCTCAGGAACCCGCTGCTGGGTGCATTTCCACAGGGGAAAGAAGAAAACGCTCTGAAAGTGCTCTTTACCAGACACTATGTGCTACACTGTTCCTTGGGCCCTGGTCTGCTGTAACAAGCAGAGCAGAGAGATTAGAGACAGACACAACAAGAAGTGTTCAGGGCCCTGCACAGCCCTCTCTCCTAGACAGAGCAGCTGCCCCTTTTACACAGATTGCCCCCTCACAGGAAATGGACAGCTAATTCACCAGAAACCATATATTAATGGAAAGAATCTGGAACAGACCAAGATGAGTGGTGAGGGGGTGGGGAAAAATTGACACCATCTATCCAGAAAAATGAACAATGTCCTCCGGAGGTGACACAGGAAAAAGGTACTGGCAGTCCTCTTCGGTCATTAAATGAACCTCCTCTGGGCCCAGGACCGATGGAAAGCTGGCAGGGCAGAACGGCTGGGGCCAGCCAAATCTGAAGCAGCCACAGACAGTGAGTGGGTCACTTGCAGTCTTGAACAGACTGCCTAGGACCAGACTAGGACACCAGCTGATATTACCAGGGTCAGATCCAAAAACAGAAAACTGGTAAAGACTGGATTCTATTGAATTCTACTAAGACAGATTTCACTGAGGTCTTCTTCATGATCTGTGTTATTTCCTCTCCTGCATAGCTTTTTAACGTTTATTTCTTTTCCTTCAAGTTTGTGCCTATTATTTCACTAGTTTTTATATTTTAGTCTATTTCAAATCTCATTTTGCTCCTCCTTTCTCTTACTCCATTTAATCTTCTTCCTTCCTCTTATTTTTGTTTTAATGTTTTTTCTCTTGCTTTAACTTGTTTCCATTCCTCACTCTTACTATTTTTGCCCCCTCCAACCTCT
The DNA here is from genome assembly GCF_987537825.1 of Furipterus horrens. Taxonomy (NCBI): domain Eukaryota; kingdom Metazoa; phylum Chordata; class Mammalia; order Chiroptera; family Furipteridae; genus Furipterus; species Furipterus horrens. Next base: position 64,928,512 of record NW_028327171.1, on the reverse strand, counting down.
CAAAACCATTTTTCTTGTCACTAGTCATCTCACATTCTTTTTCTCGTTCTTAAAATACCCATAGTCTCTCTCCACCTTTATCAATCTTTGCTCGTTGGTTGCTGACATGATTGTTGTTGTTGCATTTCTTCAATTTTATTTCTAAATCTTCACTATTTTGTTTTTCAGATCTCAAAATTTACCATTCCCCTCTCCTACTCCATTTTGCCTTCCTCCTGCCCTTCTCTTTTCATTTTAAAGTAAAATTCCCTATCTTAGCCTGGTTTTCTTTCCTCACTTTTAGTACTCCTTCTCCCTTTGGGTTCTCAGATCATTTTTCTTTCTTCTAGACATCTCATAACCCATTCTTTCTTTCTTTTTTCCTTCTTACTCCCATTACACCTATATTAATCTTTGCTCATTTGTTGTTGATATTGCCATGGTAGATCACTTTCTATAATTTGGTTCCTATTTTTTTTCACTATATATATTTTAAATTTTTGTTTAAACGTAATGCTATACTTTTACGATTTCTTACTCCATTCTGACTTCTTCCCTCTGTTTTTTTATTTATAATGTAAATTTTCTTTTCTTCCTTTTTTCACCTTGTTTCTATTCTCTATCCTTATTATTTCTATTCCATCAACACTCAAACTCACTTATCTTTCAGTTAGTCATCTCATATTAATTTTTAATTTTTTAATAGTCTCAATGTCTTTACACCTTTATTAATATTTGTTCATTTGTTGTTTATAGTGTGGTTGTGTGGTTTTGTGGGTGTGGGTTTGTTTCCTAGGTTGTTTGGTTTTGTTCTGGCAGCATCTGTACAACAGCATACACAATGTGGTGGGCTGTGTCACTCTCAGCCAGCCAGAGTGAAGGACCCACCAAAGAATGACCCAACAACAGCCAAATGCAAATTACAACCAGAGAGCCCACATAAATGGGATAAATGGCATCCCAAGAACATACAGCTCAGGAGATCAAAGAGATTGCGACACTGAGTTCGACAGATCTCCTACCACAGAAGATTACACAACAAAGAAAGGGAGTCAAAGCAGGTCAATCTAAGAAGAAGAAACAAACAAGAAGAAGCACCTAAAAAGGGGAGACAAAGAAATAACCCCCAAGTGAAAGGAAAGGAAAAATCTACAGAAAGAGTAATAAGTGACATTGAGTTAAAATAATGATTATAAGGATCCTCGAGGAGCTCAGTGAGAACCACAAGGAACTCCATGGAAACTACAAGAAACTTACTGGGAATTATACCAACATGAAAAAGGACATAGAAACTATCGGCAAGAGCCAGGAGGAAATGAAGAATGCACTATTTGAACTGAAGAATACATTAGAAGGAATTAAAAACAGGTTATATGGAGCAGAGAATCAAATGTGCAAGTGAGAGGACAAGGTAGAAAAAACTACCAGATAGAACAACAAAACAAAAAAAGAGTGAGGAGAGCTTAAAGGAGCTACATGACAACATGAACCATAATAATATTCATATCATAGGGATACTAGAAGGAGAAGAAGAGGAACAAGGGATAGAAAACCTGTTTGTAAAAGTAATGACAGAAAACTTCCCTAACTTGGTGAGGGAAAAAGACATACAAGTCAGGAAGCACAGAGGGTGCCAATCAACATGAACCCAAAGAGGCCCACTCCAAGACACATCATAATTAAAATGAAAAAATTCAAAGGCAGCAAGGGAGAAACAGGTGGTAGCATAGAAGGGATCTTCAATAAGGCTATAAGCAGATTTCTCAACAGAAACACTGCAAGCCAGAAGGGAATGACAAGCTATATCCCAAGTAATGAAAAGCAAAAGCCTGCAATTGAAGACTACCCAGAAAGGCTCTCCTTTAAAATGTAAGGCAAAATAAGGAGCTTCAAAGACAGAAAAAAAGATAAAAGGCTAAAATAATACATTTCCACCAAACCAGCAATGCAAGAGATGCTAAGGGGTCTGTTTTAAGTAGATAAAGAAAAAGAGAGAAAGAGAGGCTCACAGGTACAAAGAGGAGAAAATGGCAATGAATAAGTACCTATGAATAATAACTTTCCATGTAAATGGCTTAAATGCTCCAATCAAAAGCCATAGGGTAACTGAAATGATAAAAAAAGATGGCCTGCATATATGTTGTCTATAAGGGACTCACGTCATAACAAAAGATCTACACAGACTGAAAGTGAAGGAATGAAAAGAAATATTACAAGCAAATAATATGAAAAAAATAAAAGCTGGGGTAGCAATACTTATACAGACAAAATTTATTTCAAAACAAAGGCCATAAGGACGTCTGGCTAAGATGGAGGCGTAGACAGACACGCTGCATCTCCCTCCACAACTAAGAAAGAATACAACTACCTCAAAACTAGAAACAACCAGAAGTTCCAGAAAATCAAACTGCATGGAAGTCCAGCAAAAAAAAATATATAAAGAAGAAATACTCATCCAGACAGGTAGGAGGGGCAGAGCCAGAGCAGAGAGGATTCGGTGTGGTGGCGGTGGCAGCAACGGCAGGCTGGCAGAAAGCACAGTCATATGTTTTAAAAAGTCAGGAGGGACACCTGGGAAGCATTCCCAGCTTCTCACAGCATCTCGAAGCTCACAATCCCAGCACCAGGGAAAATCAAGCCTCATTGCTTCTGACTGTGCAGATCAGTGGGGGTTGGGTGAGAGGCAGAAACTGCTGGTTTCTCAGTAGAGTCCACTTGTTTGAAGGGCCCCCATGGTCCTTGATTGTTCGCAGACCCACCCACTCTGGGAACGAGAGCCAGGGCAGCAGCTAGAGGGGCGCCAGTCTGGTGCAGAAGTGGAAGAGGTGCCTGGAAAAGAGGTGAGTGCTGGGCAGGTGGCATTGTTCCCTCTCGGACCCCTCCCCCAAATGCACCGCCACAACATGGTGAAACAGGTCACCCTGCAGTGACAAATACCTAAGGCTCCTCCCCTTATAATGTAACAAGAGCGATAGCTCTACCTGGGATGTGGAGGCAAACAAACACAGGAGCCTGTCAGAATGAGGAGACAGAGAAGTATGGCCCAAAAGGGGGAATGGATCAACGTTCCAGTGGGAAAATTAAGCGACGAGGAGATAGCCAACCTCACAGATGAGGAGATAAGACAACCTAACAGATGCAGAATTTAAAACACTGGTGATAAAGATGCTTATAGGCTTGACACATATGCTTGAGTATGGCAGATGCATAAAAGAAGAGAAGAAGTGAAGGCTATGCTAAATGAAACAAAGGAAAATCCACACAAAACCAATGGTGAAGGGAAGAAAACCTGGGTTCAAATAAATGATTTAGAATTAATGAAGAAAAAAAAAACAGTCAACCAGTGCAGAATGAGGAAGCAAAAATTGAAAAAAATGAGGAAAGCTTTCTAAATTTTTTGAAGGAGATGGACATACAGCTCTGGGAAGCACAGAAGATCCAGGGCAAGCTGGACCCAGAGGGGAATCACACCAGAACACATTGTGATTGAGATGCCAAAGGTGAAAGATAAAGAGTCCTGGGGGCAGCAAGAGAGAGGCGGAGAGTTTCCTACAAAGGGGTGCCTATAGAACTGTCAGCTGATTTCTCAGAGGACACCTTGCAGGCAGGAAGGGACTGGCAAGCAGTATTCAATGTGATGAAAGGCAACCTGCAACCAGGATTACTCTATCCAGCAAAGCTATTATTTGGAATGGAAGGGCAGATGAAGTGCTTCCCAGACAAGGTAAAGCTAAAGGAGTTCATCATCACCAAGCCATTATTATATGAAATGCCTAAGGGACTTACTTAAGAAAAAAAAGATCAAAACTATGAACACTAAAATGACAACAAACTCACAACTATCAACAACTGAATCTAAAAAATAAAAACAAAATCCAACTAAGCAAACCAGAATAGGAACAGAAATTAAAAAAAAAAAAAAAAAAAGTCCGTTAAAAGAGACAAAGAAGGACACTACATAATACTTAAGAGAATAATCCACCAAGAAGATATAACCCATGTAAACATATATGCACCCAACATAATAGAACCCAAATATATAAGGAAAATCTTGGAGGACTTCAAAAAAGATATAGATAGCAACACAGTCATCATGAGGATTTTAACACCCTATTGTCAACAAAGATTAGATCTTACAAGCGAAGAGTCAACAAGGATATTGTGGCATTGAACAGCACTCTAGCAAATTGGCTTAGTTAATATATACAGAAATCTTCACCCCAAAGAAGTAAAATATACATTCTTTTCAAATGTACATGGAACATTTTCAAAGCTAGACCACATGGTAGGAAACAAAACAGTCTCAACAAATTCAATAAAATTGAAATCATATCAAGCATCTGCTCAAATCACAATGGATTGAAACTAGAAACCAACCTCAAGGGAAAAAACTCAAAAATTTCAAATACATGGAGACTGAATAACACGCTATTAAATACTGAAGCATTAACAATGAGATCAAGGAAAAATTTAAAAGTTTCTGGAAACAAATAAAAACGAACACACAACAGCCTAAAACCTATGGGGCACAGTGAAAGCAATCTGGAGAGGGAAGTTCAGAGCAATACAGACCTAACTAAAAAAGATTTTAAAATTCTCAAAAAAATAATCTAATCTTACATTTACAAGAACTAGAGGAAAAACAACAAACAAAGCCCAGAGTGAGTAGAAGAAAGGAAATAATCAAGATCGGGGCAATATTAAATGACAGGGTGATTTAAAGAAACAATTCAAAGGATCAACAAATCCAGGGGCTGTTTCTTTGAAAAGATAAATTGACAAGCCTTTAACCAGACTCATCAAGAAAACAAGATAGAGGATCCAAATAAATAAAATCAGAAATGAAAGTGTAGTTACAACCAATACCACAGAAATGCAAAGGATTGTAAGAAATTACTACAAACAACTCGTCGTCGTCGTCGTTGGCAGCTGTCCGTCTCGAGAGACGATGGCGTAGCTTCCCGAGAGTCTATCTGCACTGCCGAGAATGGCTGTGCAGTCCGATTCGGGAGTGACAATCCCTGCCGCACTTGGTACAGGTGAAGGCAGATGGCCGTTGTTGCTGCTGTTGACGCTGCTTCCGCCTCGATCTTTTCTGGACCGCCTCCTCGTTGTGCGCAGCCTCTGCACGTGACGTACCTTGCCTGACCGCGAGCCTCCAGGCTAGGCGGTCGTCTGCTTGAACTTCCCATGTGTTGAGATTGATGGAGCATTGTGTCATGTCCTTTTTGCAGATGTCTTTGAACCGCAGTTTTGGGCGCCCTGTCATCCTCTTGCCTTCTGCTAGCTCGCCGTAGAGGAGGTCTTTGGGGATACGGCCTGCATCCATTCTTTTGACATGGCCGAGCCACCTGAGGCGTCTCTCGCTAAGAACTGCATGCAAACTGCTCATATTGGCTCGCTTCAGCACCTCGGTGTTGGGAACCTTATCCTGCCAGGCGACATGCAGGACGCGTCGCAGGCACCTCATGTGGAAGCTGTTGAGTTTCCTTTCGTGCCTTGCGTAGGTGGTCCACGTCTTGCTGCCATAGAGGAGAGTGCTGAGTACGCAGGCTTGGTAGATGCGCAGTCTGGTTTTCTCATAATGTTATGTTATGTTATGTTACAAACAACTATATACCAAGAAATTGAACAACCTGTGTGAAATGGATAAATTTCCAGAGGCACGTAATCTTCCAAAACTGAATCAAGAAAAATCAGAAAGCCTGAACAGACTGATAAAACTAGTGAAATTGAAGCAGTAATCAAAAACCTCCCAGCACACGAAAGTATTAGACCAGTTGGCTTCACAGGTGAATTTTATGAAACATTTATATAAGAACTAATTACTGTTCTCAAACTGTCCCATAAAATTCAAGAAGGAAGACTCCCAAACTCTTTTTACAAGGCCAGTATTATCCTAACCAAAACCAGGTAATAAAACAGTTTAATATCTTCACTACAGTGATAGATACATATGTGTGAATAAATTGTGCAGAGCTACACACACACACACACACACACACACACACACAAAAACACAAGTCTGGGGAAATACGAATAAGCTGTATGGATCATATCAAAGTCAATATCTTAATAGTAATATTATATTTTATAGTGTTGTAAAATTTTACTGACTAAAGTGCACACAGGGTCTCTATTATTTTTTATATCTCCATGTAAATCTAAATTTAACTCAATAAAATTTTTAATTTAATAAATGGACAGGCTCAATCTTGGAATATAGAAAACATCACTAAAGTTTAAATAATTATCTTATAATTGATAGAAATTGTGACTGTAAAACATTGACAACAACTGACCTAAACATATTGGTAAATATGAGAATCTATTTTAAACATTTATCCCCCAGTAACCAAGGTCAATGACAGTGACTGGAAATTTTTCTCACAGATTCATCATATAATATAATAGGATTTACTTTTATTTATAAACCACTTCAAGCTTTTCATCTCTAAACAGAATAATTTTGCTTTCTGAGCTATCCTTTCATAAATCTACTTATTTAATACATTTCTAAAAGATCCTTGTTATTCTATTTTTTCTTTTGTCTAAATAGGTTAGAAAAATTATTTATTTGCTATTTTTTTGCATTTATACAGTTTAGTTTCAGTTCCCAAAACTATGATACAGTGTAAATTGATGTCTTAAGCGCTGTCACTTGCTGACATAACTATAAGGGTGGGAAGGATAATCATGTAAATTTCAGGGGGGGAAACAAGGGCATTGATTGCTTCTTTGGGAAAATAGTACCCAGAGCCTATGTTCATTTTATCTAAAAATCAAGTTCTTATTTAAATTTGTATAATTGACTCTAAAATATTTTAAATTTTCTTTAAAGTGCATGATGAATTTGAGTGGGTAGAAAGAACGTTTTGGATAAAATATAAATTAGTATATAAAAGCAATCATTTGTTTATTTACTAAAAATGTTAACTTACTACAGAATGGATGTGTGCCAGTAGTATCCAAAAACACAGTGGTCCTAAGAGATCTTTCTTTTCTTTCTTTAAAAACATCTTCCCATAGCTCATCTTGATAACCTAAAATTTGAGAAACAGAACTTTAGAAATCAGACTTCCATCAAATAGTATGCAAAAACTTTGAATTCCTAAAGGAACTAAAGCATTGATGTATAATGATCATCATCATCATCATCATCATCATCACCATGGATTTTCATAACTTAAAAATTTTGAAGTAATTGTACATTTTATTTAATTACAATAATAACTCTTAAGTTGAAGATTTACAAATAAATACACTCTGAAAATCTTATGAGAACTTAGCATACTCCACATGGTTATAGTCCATTTGTAGACATTTTTAATATTGTATTACACTTTCAAAACTTTACTTGTAACTCTTTTTAGTAAATTCAGCAGAATAAATTTATTAAATAAAACTTGAACACTAACTTTAGCTAGATGAGTACAGCCCCCAATACTTCCATATATACATTCATATAAACATGGTATGCATATGTACGACATTATATACAATATACATAATATAGATAGCATTTACATACACATATTTTATGTATGTAATATATATTTTAGATACATTATAGGTACACAAGAAATATGTATTATACACACATATATTTAAGATGTCTATTTCCACATTGCCACCTCCAAATTTGAGATATGGATATAGTAGAAAGGGTACCTAACTGGGAATTCAGAGGTCTAAGGTTAGTTCTCATTTGTGCCCTTAAGCAATTCATATGTTCACATAAAGTCACAAATTTCCAATTTATATGGAAAAGCAATGAAACCAGAAAAGCAGTCCCCAGCATGAGGTCTGAAGAAAACAAATTCTACAAAATGTCCTGTGGACTCACAGGGTCTATGAGGAAATAAGTCTGGCAAAACTGCTTATTTCCTGCCTGTCCTTAGAAATTCTCTGTCCCTTAGTATAAACCTCCTGCTGAAGAAAACTGTGTGAGGCTGTTTAATTCAGCCTTCGTAATTGCTACCCATTTAATGGAACCCCTTGGGTTTGGAGACATTTCTGGCAGACCTTGTCATGATACTGATCAGATGTTTACACACTCATGACAAGCTTGGGTTCTGCTATTCTCTTTAGAAAACCCTGAACAAACAGCCTTTGAGACTCTTCCCAACTCTAACATTTTATTTTTATGTGGAATCTTTTTCCACTAAATTTCTCACTAGCAGGCTTTAGTTTTCAGAAGTGGCAATACTAACTGCTCTTACCAAGCTTTATCGACTTAGAAGGTGTGAACCATGCATGGGTCATGTCTACTTGCTAATAGCAGATGAAAACCTAACTATGCTTCATACCTCCTCACTTACTCCTAACACTTTCCATTAAAAAAAAAAAAAATAGTGCCAGTAAGATTCCATGAGTCTGCTTCTTTAGTGGAGTTATAGATGGTGACAAACAGATAATGAGATTCTTTTGGATAGCAAGAACAAGGATAATCATGAAACCACCAAATTTGCCCACTACATCGAGCACAGAAAGGCAGTTGATCAAGTTCCCCTCACTAAATATCCTAAAAACATTTAGTAGGAAATAAACTATTTTTTCTAGTTGTTCCACAGATATTTTTTCCATAAAATGTTGACATACAAGTAAATAATGGAAGCTACCAGCAGAAAACACTAACACAATTATATTACTTATTTCTCACCAAGATCATATATATAATAATCTTTCTTACCTAGCCTTGGACATGATTTTTTCTTAAAGTTGTCACAATCCACACATGAACCAGTCTTGTAGTCTTTGTATGACTGACAAGGAAATGAAATAAAATTGCAGTTTGTTTCCAAAGCTGCCACAAACAAGTGAACTGCTCTCTGGTGGTCGCATTTAATAAATTGTATTCCTTAAGTGTTAAAAACCAAGCAAAAAAATTGTAGATGTATTAAACTAAGTTCAAGCAAACTAAAGAAAGATTAAAGATTAAATTTTACTCAATATTGTATTTTATGAATATTTAAGTGTTGACTATAATGCAGTATTATCTTAAGCAATTAAATAATTGTACCATTAAAAATGTAAACTTAATATGCCTTTTACATTATAGTTATAAGAAATTTGTTAAGTAATAATTAATGCAGCAAAAATATTTAATTTCAATAAGTTAACAAACTCTGTAAACATGATGCTACCATACTTAATAACTACTAGACATATCTTTCCCTTCTAAACCCACACCCTTAACATTTCTACTCAGTGTCAGCAATGTCTATTAAATCAGGTGATATTAAAACTTCATCATGTCCCTTTCCTTTCCCAACTTCTCACATCCTTATTCCTTTGATCAAACTTCTCTAGCTGCAGTGGCATTTAGCAATGACTTACTTGACCAGTTGCCACTGTAGGACTCAGAACATTTCTCAGCGAGGCTTTGAAGTTGGCCAAATTCCACACCTGGAGAAATTGCTCAGCTATTTAGGCAGAGAACAACCAAGTGCAAAAGTTTGTAAATCTGTGTTTGTACAATAATATGGTGATGGTAAAGATTAAATCCTGAGCAGATTTGTGTTATATGATACTGGGTTGGCAACATGTGCTCCTTCAATGGCTTATAACTTTTTCTAATGTTGAAGTTATGAACTAAAACTGCTCAAACTATAATGTACTAGGTCTCACCCATGACCATATGAGATGTCTACTGGTAACCTTTACAAACTGAGAAGGATAAAAAATTAAACCATTTTCACCAATAATTCCTGATTCATGGGCAATGGTGATCAAAACCTTGCCTACAGATTAAAAGGGGACAAAGTGTACTGGTTTTCTTTCATCATTTTGATCTTATAACCTTCATTTATTAGTATACCTGAAAATATTGATTTAGGACAGCCAGGCTGCTTTTTTCCTCCATTTGGATAAAAATCTATATGTCCCAAAGGTTCTTCAATGCCTAAACCTGAGAAGAAAAAAACACAAGCATCACAAAGTGCATATAATCAGATCAGCAACACTTGTATAAAATTAAATCTCCTATAAAATCTATTTAAAGAGACTTATAAATTTTGAATTGAAAATAAAATAAATGTAACTTTTAAAAAGATTTTTTTTCTGGTACTAATTCTTCAAATTAATTCCTCATAAGAAAATATGGTTCATTAATTTAACACAAATACCAGTCACCAGTTTACTATGGGCCCATCACAGTTTTTTGTGTTATGAATACAAGTGAAAAAGAAAATTGGAGCAAAAGTCTTTATTGCCATTGAAATTACATTCAGTGGAAGTAAGACATAATAAACAAGTAAAAATACAGGATTCCAGATAAGTGCTATAGGAAAATTTAATAGAATAAGAGAACAGTAAGTGACTAATGAAGGTGGTAGTTTACACTTTTAAGTAATTTAGTTAGAACATTTCCCACTGAGGTGGTGAGAGTTGCGCAAAGATGTGAAAGATGTGAATGAGGCAGTGAGCCAAGTATTATAGGTAACTGTGTGAGCATGCCTGGGTTAGCTAGAGTACAATGTGTAAAAAGGAGCATTGGAAGACATGAAAGCAAGTAATACAGAATTTTTTCAGGCAAGTGTGATGACTTGCTCTCATTCTGGATAATAATGCCTAGCACTCGGTGCTAGATTCACAAATAGGAAAAATATAAATATGTCTTTCAGCTAGAACAGGTTGGGCCAGAGTGACATGAAACATGTAGCTGTTATTTAAGGGCTTCTATACATCTGTAGATACTTAGGGTACTGGGAAAAGTGCAAATACTGGGTCCATTACCAATACAGGGTCTATAACCCAGGGGATCCAGGAGCGAAAGAGGGTAGCAAGTTCAGTGGATTGAGTGTCGGCCTGCGAGCCAAGTGTCACTGGTTCGATTCCCAGTCAGGGCACATGACTAGGTTGCACGTCAGGTCCCCAGTTTGGGGTGCAAGTGAGAGGCAACCACACAGTGATGTTTCTCTCCCTCTCTTTCTCCTTTCCCCCTCTCTAAAAAATAAATAAACAAACAAATTAATTAATTAATTTAAAAAAAAGAATTAGTAAGTTGTCCCCAGGGAAAGAGAACACTGGGCATGGGCATTATGGGGGAGGGGATTCATACATAAGAAAAGACAAAGCACAATTTAGATAACTTCATTAGAAACCCCTAGAATTCAGAGAAGCATAGGTGTGATTTGATTGCGGCAATGGAAAGTGTATGCTAACCAACTCCTTTTACATTAAATCATCCTTTCAGCTTGTGGAATTTAAGCAAGGATGAATAATCTTTTGAAAATTACCAAAAAAAAAAGACCAATAATTTTTGAGATGTAAAAAATTTCCTCTCATCTGAACTCAACATGAAGTTCAAAGACTAAGGGTTCCAGGTTTAGAACCATCATTTTCTCCAATCTGCCACTGAAGTAGAATCAAACCAAGAAGACTTCTCAGGACTCATAGAGAAGCAGAAGATATTTATTATTAACTTACAAGCAGTCAGTTCATGCATGGTATTTCCTTTTTATCATGTGGAGGGGACAGGGCAGCTGGGTCTGCTTAGGTCATTCATTTCCTTTATTTCAAGAAGGGTGAATAGAGCAGATATGTATTTTAAATTTTCTTTTTGTCATAGATATAACACATAGATGTGGAAAAGAACATCAAGCACGATGCTAGTGATTATTATAAAGCCAGTAGCCATTTAGCCTCTTAACACCCATGTCAAGAAAGAGTAAGCCCTGGCTGCTGTGGCTCATTGGATTTAGCGTTGGCCTGCGAGCCAAGTGTCGCTGGTTCGATTCCCAGTCAGGGCACATGACCAGGTTGCACACAAGGTCCCCAGTTGGGGGCACGAGTGAGAGGCTACCACACAGTGATGTTTCTCTCTCTTTCTACTTTCCCCTCTCTCTAAAAATAAATAAATAAACAACCAAATAAATAAATTATTTTTTTAAAAAAGAAATAGTAACTTAGAAGCCCCTAGTGTGCCCTTATCAATTGCCAGTTTCTTTCTTCTAAAAATAAAAACACATATTTTCTCCTAATAAAATCATTTATTTATTTATTTATTTATTTATTTATTTTACCTTCTAAGCATGTCTCTCAAAACATTACACTTTAGATTTGATGACTTTGAAAATATATATAAATTGACTCATATTTCATGTACGCTTTTGTGCCTGGCTTCCTTAGAGTATTAGTATACAGGGTGAGGCAAGAGGAGGTTTACAGTTGCTCATATGGAAAATAATACAATAATTAATAGATAATAATGCAAGAATAAATGCTGTGTTTTGTGTACTTACAACTGTAAACCTACTTTTGCCCTGCCCTGTATTTGTGATATTAATCCACATTGTCAGGCAAATGTACAGTGTCAAAAATCTCTGTTCCTCTTTTGTGATTGTCATAAAAAGACCAATCAAAGAGGCCAACTCTATGACAGCTAGTGGCAACTTAGATCTGACAGGCTGTCATCAACAGATGTTGAGAGTAGAGATAGCCACCATATATGTGGATTCCAGATCAAATATATTCAGAAAAAAAATGTTATGTTGTTGCTGACATGTACCGTGTAGATAGTCCTATGATGGTTGCATCTGTACTGAATATGTACAGACTTAGCTTTTTTGTCATTACTCCCTAAACAATATAGAATCACAACTATTTATATAGCATTTACATTATATTAGGTATTATAAGTAATTTAGAGATTATTTAAAGTGTATAGGAGGATGTGTTTAGATTAAATGCATGTATTGTGCCATATTACATAAGAGACTTGAACGGCTGTGGATTTTGGTATCTGTGGGGGTCCTGGAACAAATCCCCTATGGATACCAAGAGATGACTAGATAAGTCAATCCAAAAGTTTACTAGGAAAAGTAAAAAATGCAAGCAAGAAAAAGAACAAGTATAAAGAGCTAATTCAAAAGGCCACAGGCAGACTAGAAATTGGGATTTCAAAAGAAGAGTTCAAACAAAGATGAGAGTAACTGGGCAGCAGGTGTGCTCTTTGTGGAAATGTTACGCTGATATAAAGAGATAGAGATAAAAGAGACTTGAGATTTCGGGGTTATTCTACTAGGATATGAAACTTTTGGCACCGTAGGTTAACTTAGATTCAAAATAAGGAGCAGAATTGTTCCCCTTATCGGCTAGTCCCTTGGCATATAGACATAAAAGTTAAAAAATTGTCACCTGTGGCATTTATATTCCTCACAAAATGGTTGATATGGATCACCACAAAACAAATTCAGAGGAATAGGGAGCAAATAAATTACCTGGACCAAAGAGAAAGCGAAGCTGAGAGGACAGGGAAATAGGGACAGTCTGAGTGCCACTTCTTCTCGTCTCTACCTTAGCACCACGTCTTCCCCATGCCCACAACCACAGTACATCTTTATCAGAGTAATATACTGGCCAAGTACAGACTCTGTAATCAAAAGGTATGATTTCTAATCCTCTGTCACTTACTGGCTTTTGACCTTGACCCTAGCTTCTTCATTGGTAAAAAGTGAATGATAATGTTTACTTATCTCATAGAAACTTAGAATTCCATAATTAATTCAAGTAAAGAACTTAAAACATTGCCTGATGGATAGGAACTGCTCAATAAATACTACTCTAATCAGTTTCAAATAGAATCAGGGTCATCTAAATTATTTTTTGAAAGTGTCTGTCCAGTGTTCTCTTGCCAAAACTATCAATAGGTTGTCAGACATTATCAGGAAGGTAATTAAAAATGATAGAGAAATTATTTCCCTACCTTTAGGAAAAGGTATTCTCTATCTGTGCCTAAATTACTGTGCTCAGGTCTAGCTGATACACATCACAGCAAGAAAATGAGTGGAGAGAATGGTCACCTAAATACATTAAACATGGGGAAAATTGTGATCAAATCAATAAAGCTGTCAATAGAATGAATGGGATGAAGTATTGTTTTTTATAAATTTCAGTTTTTTTGGATAACATGATGTTTCTTGAAATCTGAAGGAAAAGCTGAAAGCAGAGTGTCATTTGAAACCACAGGATTTCACTAACTCCAAAAAATATTGCTTGTGGGAAACACAGTCACTCCATAGTTACAGATTTAATATCATGTTATCCTCTAATCTTTCCCCTCTTATGTTCTCCAAGTGTCTATAACCCTTTTTTTTCCATTTTCAAATAATGAAACAATAAATCCTGCATTGGTACCATCAGTATCAGAATGGATGACATCCACAAACTTTGCATCTGTGTAATCTAATCTGCCATTTGATGGTTTTCCAGAGAATTTTGGCCCAGCAGGGTCAAGACCTAAAATTCAAAAAAGAAATGATCAGTCTATTAATTAAGTCTTATTATAGTGTTCATTAGATAATATGCTTGCATAATTATTACATTATAAACATAAGCCTGCACAGTTTTAGTTTAAATCTGTCTAAAGACAAATTTAAAGAAAAATAAAATTGAGTGAATAACTAGTATCTTTACTATCTGAATAACACTTTTTACCAATCTTCAGAGTTTATCAACAATATAGTATTAAGTCACACTAGAGATGCCTGACAAAATATTGAAGGATTTATTTTTTAGAACTTCTATTTAAGAAGTAATTAGAAAAAAGAATGGTACAACTTTAATAATAAATAACTACTACAATTCTTGAGGGGGAAATAACCAATGCCATCCTGGTCCTATCTTGAACCTCGTGTCTTAGTAGTTCATTCTGGATATATCTATATGTAGGTCTAAAATGATTTTTAAGTGTCATATGCAATTTGAGCTATAGGAAAAAATGTATTTATTACTGTTTTATATTTAAATAAACATATTTATCATTTATTTCTCACAAGTTTACCACTCACACATAAGAAAAATATATTAAAAGGTCCATGGAATATGAATATATTTCTGATGTAGTTGAAATTCTAAATAAAAATTCTAGGCTCATAACCTAATGGAGAGTATCAAAATAAGGAAGAAGGAGATAAAAGTCAATGCCTTGAGAAGATCTATGACATTGAAGACACAATCACCTTAAAAAGTAAAATACAATGTTGCTTATCTCAGGCCCTTCTATTATTCTTGGTTTATTTAGCCCACATATGGAATGAAATAGAAACTTCTCTCT
Source organism: Furipterus horrens (assembly GCF_987537825.1). Classification (NCBI taxonomy): domain Eukaryota; kingdom Metazoa; phylum Chordata; class Mammalia; order Chiroptera; family Furipteridae; genus Furipterus; species Furipterus horrens. Next base: position 64,913,475 of record NW_028327171.1, on the reverse strand, counting down.
TCCTATAAATCATTCTGATGTGGAAGCACCACATTTTCTGGCCTTGTAAACTTTCCTAATTACTTGGCATGTGGGGCCTTTCGAACTGGACTAATATGTGAGTAAACACACCTTCAAATAAAGTAGATTGCCACCAGTTTAAACTGAGCTAGCATGGTGATTGAAAGAGAATGGACTTTGGGTGTTAGAGACCTTTGTGAAAAATCCCGGCTTAGCAGTTGCTAACTTTTTAACCCTCTCACATTCATTCGATTAACCTCAGTTTTCACATCTGTATAATGAGAATGATATAAAATCTGATTAAAGTAAGGTATACTAAAGGCTTGTAAACATCCTAACAATCTGTAAAAATTGTCCACATCTCCCCTCCCCTTTTGCTTAATTTCACTAAAAGCTCTATTATGTTTTATTTACTCTTGAAATTATTACAAATCTTTTATGGGCACGGATCTCCACAATTTTTTAAAAGCTACGTTTTTGGGGAAAGGGATAGTATCCTACTAGTTCTAAAATCACCGCCATTCCAGGGCCAGGTGGGTACTAGAATTATTGAAGGCAGTCACTTCGTAAATTATGTAGTTGTCTAATCACTATGCTGTATACCTGAAACTAATATAAAATAATATTAAATGTCAACTGTAATTGAAAAAATAATAATAAAATGAAATACTCACTGATTGGCACTTGGGTCAACTGTGAGGTCCAGAAAACCATCTGGACCCCTAGACTAATTGGTGCTGAGAAACGGCACCTTACTGGCTGGATGGCATCACAGGCCGGGGGAAAAGCTGGCTACCACTGTCCAGTGACAACTCCACGCTAAAGAAGTGGAAGCACGCTTGTATCTATCTAAGCCACTTCTGCCACTGTCCCCATAAAATTAAAGCATCCTCCAAGAAGACAGTGAGCATAGAAAAAGATTTGTACTCCAATTTGGGTTCTTGTCCTAATTAGGTTGCACCTGAGAGCTAGGAAGACCAGGTGGCTGTGATTTTCCTAGAATGGGCTGCTGTGCTGTGTGGTTATAGACTGGAGAACTCAAGGGAGCACCATTTGCCATCATATCCCTAGAGATGTACAGAGTTCAGCCTGGCCTTATAACCAGTCCATCCCTACCATAAATCAAAGTGTTCCAATACAAAGAAAATCTATAATTCTAAAACAAATAATCACCAGCATTCCTAAAGGAAAGCATGACAACCTATATCAGTATTATTTGGTTACCAAACTTACTGGATGAGATCATTCTGTTAAGGAAATATGAGGGGAACTGGAATTTGAAATCCCTTAAGTTTGAACACCAACTGTTGATTCTCCTGTCATCCCAGTAAATTTTTTTTTAATTGAAATACATCAATGTTTGTCAAAATTAGATACAGTACATATTTATATTTTTAGTTAATACATGAAAAAAGATTTACATTTAATGGACCAAATTTTTCTCTAGATTGTCATAATACTATGTCCTTAAAGATCACATGAGGCTGCAGAAGTTGACTTGATTATTTTAAATTCTATGAGGGGAACTTAAGCTCAGTTAAGAACCAAATAAGACTTTAAAATTTAACTAAAACAAAGTCTAGTATTTGAATATAATACAGAAAAAAATAATTGTTTGTGCATCATTTTTATTGCTTAAATATTATACCTATTAAATTTCAAATAGTTACTTCTCATGCTTAGAAGAATGCAAAAACATTCATTTTATCAAAAATATTTTACCTGTTATTCTTCCAAGTTGACCTTGAAATATCTTTCCAACAAATCCACTAATATGAGCCCCTAAGCTCATACCTATGAAGTGAAAATTATCAAGAGATGCTCCATGCTTCTGCAATTGAAAATACAGTGTTATAATTTTCACTTCAGAAAATCACAATTTATGCCTTTTGCATCAGTATTCTAAAATTTGTTATTTTCTCTAGGTCAGTCTATTTATGGAACATAGGGAGTGATATTTTATAATTTCAAAACAACTATATTCAGCTTCTTCCATAATATATCTGATTTTTCTCTATATATATTTAATAATTACATTAAATGTTTATATAAAAATTAAAAGAACTTTCTCATCTATTATCTAGAATAGTATATGCAAAATAATATATTTAATTAATAAAGCATTTTGTAATAATAATAATTAAAGATTATTGGATACTTAATTTTGTACTACCTTGACAAGTGCCTTATAAATCTCATATTGAATATTCACAATAGTCCTGAGTTATTTATTTTTATCCCATTGTCAAAACTGTTCCTGGAACTTATAAAATGCTGAGTAAATATGGTTTGATAAGGAGTTGCCCAAAGCCACATATTCATATACTTATAACTATAAGGGCAAAATATGGACTTCAAGTCCAGGTCTGTTTAACTCCAAATTACATGCTAATCAGATTGTGTCAAAAATTCTTGGAAAATTGAACAACGTGAATAATCATCTTTACCCCTGAGATAATAAAATGAGACTCATGGAATTTAAATGATTTCCCTGGATCGTAGCTGGGGGGTGACAACATCCAATCTTTCAAGCCTAAATTTTAAACACCTCTCAGAGTTTCAGACATGCCTCCCCAGTGGGGGTGGGAGGAGGGTGGAATTAGGAGTTTAAATAAGGGAGGATTTCTTCCCCCATGCTCTCAAGGAGCAAGTCATGGTCCAGTTTATACAGTGACACATCTGATGGCTTATAAAAGATGTGGAGCATTTACTTCTAATGAGAAACTGAACTCAAGCTTTCCAAGTACAGGGTGGTCATTTTCTTCAAATTTTTCAGAGCAGGGCCCAGAGACCTGAGAAAGTATAGCTTTCAAATTTAGTGTTACTGATCTTTTCATATTTTCTCAATATGAAGCTTTTGTAAGCAATGCCACACTTAGAAATTTATCTAACACTACCGATTTTCATAAATTTTTCTCTTTAACATTCACATTTCCCACACTTTGAGGCAATTGTTAGTTAGTTAAAGACCTGCTAAAAGGAAAAACCAATGAGGCAATGTAGAGACTTGCAGTAAGAACAGAGTTGCTTCAATTACCTGTCTCTCTAGAGGGATGATTTGGTTTTGTACAAATTTGAGTATGTGAAAATAATCATAATAGCCGATTTTATTCAATGATTATTATATGAAAGACACTGGTTAAAAATTAATTTTATTTAATACTTATGTATTGTTATAAAGTTTTGTCATTCCAAATGAATAACTAAGGAAATGAGGCAGAGAGGTTAAGCAATGGCTCAAAGTCACATAGATGATGAGATGGATTTGGTCTTTGAAACCCTCCAGTCTGACTCCCAACCACTCCATATAACTCCTTCTTGGCTGTGTTGTGCTAGCTCAATTTCAGCAGACTGGGAAATTAAACACAGCACATCTCAAAGGCAGATTTCAAGCCCATGATTGCCCCCTAAATCAGATATCACCCTTTTCCTCTCGAGCGCCAATCACCACCATCTCTCTTTAAAAAAGATGTGGCTCTCCATTTGCATTGGTTTTTTAAACAGATGACCTACCTGTCCTGAATTTATTTCACCTATCCCAACCTTGGGCCTAGATGCTGGGCAAATATGAATGGAACTGAGACCTGCCTCCAAGGTTGGCAGAAGTAAGCTACTTTTCAAGTTGTTTTTCCCTCATTTTTATCAATTCACACTTGATTAAATGTAAACATATTAGCCATAACTTAGAAAAAATATCTAAAGTATCTAATGAATATGTAGTTTATGTCCTGTATCCATGTAGAATCAATACCTTATCCTGAAATCTGTATAGGTAGAATTAAAAACTTAAAATCTTAAAATATTTTAAGATAAAACACAGTAACAATCTTTAAGATAATTAAAAGAAATAAGACAGATCATGTCTAGGTATAAACTTATCCATTTACACAAATTTAAAAAAGATGGCTGCATACATTACCATATCAAAGCAGGAAATCTGAATGTTTATGAGAAAAAAGCATTACACATTAAAAGTATTAAAAAATGTTATTTGTCCTGGCCATGTATCTCATTTGGTTAGAGCATAGTCCCGAGGATTTGATTCCCAGTCAGGGCACTTACAAGAATCAACCAATAAATGCATAAATAAGTGGAACAATAAACTGATCTCTCTCTCTCTCTCTCTCTCTCTCTCTCTCTCTCTCTCTCTCTCTCTCTCTCTCTCTCAATGCAATAAATAATTTTTTAAAAATTTATGAACACTTTGTAGTCTTGCATAACACACGGTATATTGTATAACACATATAATACATAACATTCCAGACTTACCAAAAGCCTCTTAATGCACTCACTCAAACGCACAGCAACTTTTCTGGCATTTTTAACTGCTCTTTTATAAATAAAAGTTGTAGCACCCCGGTTCCAGTCTACCACAACTATGTTCATATCATCTTGGTTCAGCAAAACCCTTAGAAAGTTCTGAAGCCATGATGGAACGGAGCCCATTGGTCTGTATCCATGAATAAGCCAGACTGTTTTCTTACTTGTGTTGAAATTAACGTTAAGTGAATTATCCTGCTCAAACAGTGGCTCAGCACAGTTTAGGTTGTTCCTCGTATACATTATCAGAAGCATCTGAACCTTGGGATTAAATAAATCACTGAAGGAATCCTTTATACTTAGCTCAGAGAATTTTAGGCATGGTCTTTTATTCTCTGAAATTAAAAAAAAAAAAAAAAATTCAGTTACGCTCAGTACTGAGATAGTATTTGATTCCATTCTTGCTGCTCTTATAAAAAATAGAATTGAATGCAAAGAGTAGGAAAATTAATTTCATTAGTATGTCAATATAATTTATTAAACAAGTCCAATGTTGATTTGTTGGTTACATAAAAAGAATTTTTGAACCAGAAGTATTTAAAATTTATAATAAAATAATAAATAATAAAATGTGTTAATTAAAAATTAAGAATTATTTTTATCAGTAAAAATAGCAATTATGTGAGTAAAATAATTAATATTATTAATAAAGAATTATGCACATCAATAAAAATAGATAAATTGATTATAGCTTTAACAAAAAGCCTGCAGAAAATACTTATATATGGATAATAAGCATTAGAAAAATACATTTTACCTGACTAGTGATCAAATAAATACAAATCAAAACAATGTTATCATTTTTACTATCAAATTAAACAATAGAAGAATCCTTTTAATATTCAATATTTGTGAGGGTAAATGGAACAACTATTCATATACATGGATTCTGAGACATAAATAAATACAACATCCTTTTGACATTTTATATGTGTGTGTGTTTATCACACACACATGATCTTAAAATATTTATTCTTCTTGATTTTATTTCTAGGATATATATTAATAAAATAAAAATTTATATTAAATGTAAAGATATTAATCACAAGGTTATGTATAATCACACAAAAATTTTGAATGCTTCAGATATCATCTTATGTTTTCTCATCCATGTGTGCATTTTATCTATGTATCCACGTATCTGTCTCTGTGTCTATAAATCTATCTGTCTATCTGTATCTTCCTACCTACCTATCAATTCATCCATTTATCCTAGAAGGAAAGAGAGCAGAAAATAAGTAACTAAGCCAAATCAATAGTCATCGCTAGCTGTTGACATAATGGTTACCTTATATTTTCTTTGTCATAGTTTTTCAGAATCGTAAATTTTTTTCAAAACAAATATATAATACCAAATTTTTAAATTAGAGTATATGCTTGTACTAATTCTGAAAGTTTAACTTGGTAAGAAAATTTGAGAAAACAATTTCTTGATATATTAAAAATTCACAGAGGGTTACTATACATTATACCAGTAATTCTACTTCAAATAGTTTATCCCAAGTAAATAATTACCAAACACATTTTAAAATGAACTAATATAAGTTATTTCAATACTAGAAAAATAGAAGTGTTTAAATGCCCAGAAATGTTAATTTCATTAAGTAAACCACATATTTACATATTTGATAAATATAAATATATAAATAAATAGATAATATGTTTAATAAACCATAATATTATGTTAATATTTATTAATTAAAATCATTCTAGTTTGGCAAATATATATGTGATACTGTGATAATTATTTAGAAGATATAGGAGGAAGGCAATGAAGGCAAAGCAAGACCTGCATAAATTCCCAAGTTAATATGAAAAGATACTTGGACAAGTGAAAATCCTTGATACTTCATTTTTTATAAGTACTAGGGAATGAGGAAGTTAAAAAAAGGTATAAAGTAAACCACAGTGCAGTATCTGTTCTTATTAGACTGTACAAATAGTGTAAGGAATTGTGTACATCCAGTTTCCCAGCCTTTTGAACCGTGAGAAGGCCAAATGCAATTGATACATCCAAACTGTTGGTCCATCCAAACCGAGTTAGAGTTTACTTGGCCTTAGAGGAATAAACCAGTAAGATCCTGTTAGAAAATAAGGAAAATAAATCACCCAAAATAATTATCTATTATCTATTACCAGATGTAGAAGTAATTACAGTAAAATATAGTACTCCTATTAGACTGCAAGAAAAGTCATGAAAAAAAAAACAACAGTTGATTATTTTAACCTAGTTTATACTGCTTTATAATTAACCAAATCATACACATCTGTCATTTCCTTGGATCTTCTCAAGGCAATAAAACGTATTCATGGACACGGACAACAACAGTGTGGTGATTGCCAAGGGGGACAGGGGATAAGGGGACCAAATGGTAATGAGAAGAAAATGCAATAAAAAAACTTTAATAAATAAATACATAAATACATAAATAAAATAAGTTTCAGAGAAATTAAGTAATTTGGCTTGGAATAACAAGTTACTAGTACTTGAATCTGGGTCTTTTAATCATAAATCCCATGCTCTTGCACATTTTTCTAATTTTAAATAAACTTGGTACAATAAATTAATAAAGTTGGTTGTGGTATCTGATTTTAGTAAATCAACAACAATAAATTACTAGTCAACATCAGAAATATTTTCATGCAATTCAGAGAAAAATAAAGACGAATTTATTGAGGCAATGAACTCAGATTGCATGGGATTTGAAAAGATCATTGTCCTACAAACATCCTACTAAGTAAGATTCTACAAATTTCTATACTCTTACTACTCAAAGTGTGGTTCACAAATCCATGGGCATCACCATATTAGAAATGCAGAATCTTTGGTTTCACTTCCAACCAGTGGATAAGAATCTCCATTTTAAATAAAATTCTCAGGTGTCCTGTATCACATATTGTAAATTCTATCATATTAGAAAAATTAATACATTTTTCTGAATTTCATTTTCTTCAGTAGTGAAATGATAATGAACTAATTATCTTTAACAACTCTTCCAGTTTACTGAAAAATAAGATTTGGCTAACTACAGCCTGTGGGCTGAATCTGGTTGGCAAGTTAAGAATTGTTTTTACATTTTCAAAAAATTGAAATAATATTTTATAACATGTAAAAATTATAATAAATCCCAATTTACTGTCCATAAATAAATTTGTATTAGAACACAATCACAGTCAGTTCTTTTTAAATTGTCTACAACTGTTCTCATACTATGATGGCAGCGTGGAAAAAATGCAAGAGACTGAATGGTCCTTAAGGTCTAAAATATTTATTATCTGGCCCTTTACAGAATTATTTGCTGACCCTTGCTATAATAATAATATAGCAACCACAACTGCCAATTGAACAGTTTATATGAATCAGAAACTGTACTGAGTATGCATATAATTTTAATGTATATTCATATATATTTATATATAGTTTGTTCAGCAACTTGTGCACTTTCATTTTATTCTATTAAATTCTTTAAAAAACATTTGACTAATCTGTTTTTCTTAATGTTTTTTTTTAATTTTTTTTAAGGAAGATGTAATCACATAATGATTTTTATATTGAAGAGTTTGAGATACGACCTCCAAGAGGTATATATCAGAATCTTTAGTGGAGAAGGGAGGAACATGTGTAATTTAAGTAAAACATTCTTATATAAACAAATTACTGATAATTCAATGAAATTTACTAGGCATGTGGGAATTCAAGGAAAATGTGAGTAAGCATAAAAGTCTGCATGGTTTAAAAATGACTTGAGAATCACTGAGATCTTTAATCTCCTTGGTTCCTATCTATTCGTCGTCGTCGTCGGCAGCCGTCCGTCTCGAGAGACGATGGCGAAGCTTCTTGAGAGTCTATCTGCACCGCCGAGAATGGCTGTGCAGTCCGATTCGGGAGTGACAATCCCTGCCGCACTTGGTACAGGTGAAGGCAGATGGCTGTTGTTGCTGCTGCTGAGGCTGCTTCCGCCTCGATCTTTTCTGGACCGCCTCCTCGTTGCGCGCAGCCTCTGCACGTGACGTACCTTGCCTGACCGCGAGCCTCCAGGCTAGGCGGTCGTCTGCTTGAACTTCCCATGTGTTGAGATTGATGGAGCATTGTGTCATGTCCTTTTTGCAGATGTCTTTGAACCGCAGTTTTGGGCGCCCTCTCATCCTCTTGCCTTCTGCTAGCTCGCCGTAGAGGAGGTCTTTGGGGATATGGCCTGCATCCATTCTTTTGACATGGCCGAGCCACCTGAGGCGTCTCTCGCTAAGAACTGCATGCAAACTGCTCATATTGGCTCGCTTCAGCACCTCGGTGTTGGGGACCTTATCCTGCCAGGCGACATGCAGGACGCGTCGCAGGCACCTTATGTGGAAGCTGTTGAGTTTCCTTTCGTGCCTTGCGTAGGTGGTCCACGTCTCACTGCCATAGAGGAGAGTGCTGAGTACGCAGGCTTGGTAGATGCGCAGTCTGGTTTTCTCAGTGAGGCTGGAATTGTTCCACGCTCGCCGGTTCAGTCTGGCCATAACTGTGGCTGCCCTGGCGATTCTCCGGTTGACCTCCAAGTCGACAGACAGAGAGCTCGAGATGGTGGACCCGAGGTAAGTGAAGTCGTTGACAACCTCCAGGGTGTATCCGTCGATGGTGATGCATGGGGGAGTCCCCGTGCCTTGAGCCATAACATTCGTCTTCGTCAGGCTGATGGCTAGTCCGAACTCCTTGCATGCGTGGGAAAGGCAAGTGACTAGCTGCTGGAGTCCCTCTTCGGAGTGTGATGTCAAAGCTGCGTCGTCGACGAAGAGCATCTCACGGATGAGCACCTCTTTGACTTTGGTCTTGGCTCGTAGACGGGCCAGGTTGTAGAGCTTGCCATCGGATCTGGTGTGAATGAAGACACCCTCGCTGCAGTCCTTAAAGGCGTATTGGAGGAGCATGGAGAAGAAGATTCCGAACAGCGTAGGCGCGAGGACGCAGCCCTGCTTTACTCCGCTGCTGACTGGGAAGGCCTCAGAGGTTGCGCCGTTGTAGGACACCATGCTGTGCATGTTGTCATGAAAGGACATGACCACAGCAAGCAGATGTGGTGGACAGCCAATCTTCCGTAGCAAGCTGAAGAGTCCGCTTCGACTGACCAGATCAAACGCCTTCGTGAGGTCGATAAAGGCGAGGTAGAGTGGTTTATGCTGCTCGTGACACTTCTCCTGCAGCTGGCGTAGGGAGAAGATCATGTCCACTGTTGAGCGGCCAGCTCTGAAGCCACACTGGGACTCTGGGTAGACGCGGGAAGCAAGGGTCTGCAGGCGGGCAAGAGCGACCCGGGCGAATACTTTGCCGACGACGCTGAGGAGAGAGATGCCCCGGTAGTTGTTGCAGTCGCTGCGGTCTCCTTTGTTCTTGTACATGGTGATAATGTTGGCGTCTCTCATATCCTGGGGGATGTAACCCTCCTTCCAGCAGCGACAGAGTAGATGGTGGAGCGGCTGTAGCAGGACTGGTTTCCCGCTCTTTAGGATTTCTGGAGGGATTCCGTCGCTTCCTGGTGCTTTCCCGCAAGCGAGGCAGTCGATGGCTTTGCCGAGCTCTGCCGCAGTAGGTGGGGTGTCTAGCTCCTCCATGACTGGTAGGTCTGGGATGGCGTTAAGAGCAGTGTCTGTTACGGTGTTCTTCGTTGCGTACAGCTCGAGGTAGTGCTCGGTCCACCGCCGCATTTGCTGTTCCTGGTCAGTGATGACCTCACCTGTCTTGGACTTAAGGGGGGCGATCTTGGAGGGGATTGGGCCTGTTGCCTTCTTGATACCCTCATACATTCCTCGTGTGTTGCCTATATCGGCGGCTTCCTGAATGCTTCTGCACAGGTTTAGCCAATAGGTGTTGGCACAGTGGCGGGCGGTCTTCTGGACTTTGTTCCTGGCAGCCCGTAGAGCTTGAAGTGTACTGGGAGTGGGCGTGACCTTGTAAGCCAGTAGGGCCTTCCTCTTAGCCTCGATCACGGGTTCCATTTCTTCCCAGTGAGCCTCGTACCAGTCAGCGTTCTTCCGCTCTTTCTTCCCGTAAGCAATAATGGCGGAGTTGTATATGGCGTCGCGGAGACGTGGCCAATTGGATTCGATAATGTCATCTGCCGCCACTCCCTCGCCGAGTGCATCTTCCATCCTGTTGATGAATTGCTGGGTCTTAACTGGGTTGCTGGCACAACTGGTGTTGATGCGTGGGCGACCCTTCATCTTGGAGTGGTGCAACCTCTTCGGCATTATGCGCACCTTGCTTACCACGAGGGCATGGTCCGTGTCGCAGTCTGCACTGTGGTAGCTGCGGGTGAGGAGGGTGCTGCCAATATCCGTTCTTCTGGTGATGACGAGGTCAAACTGGTGCCAATGACGGGAGTGGGGGTGCCTCCATGACACCTGGTGGATCTCTTTGCACTTGAAGAATGTGTTTGTCACGCACAGGCCGTGGTGACACAAAAGCTCAAGCAGTCGCTGACCATTCTCATTGATCTTTCCTCTCCCAAAGTTTCCAAGGCAGGTGGGCCAGGCCATGTGGTCGGCTCCTACTCTTGCATTGAAGTCTCCAAGGAGATAGAGAGCGTTACTTCTGGGAATCTTGGATAACGTTCCTATCTATTGTTAATATCTAAAAGGCCTACTATTTTAGTGAACAGAGACAGAAACATACTTACTAATCATATATGAGTTTTCCCAATAAGAATATAGGCAACTACCTAACTAGTAACAAAAATAATAATAATCTCAGAAAGTAAGCTATATAAATTTGGAGTACAAACTGTGATGTTAGAATGATGTAAACCATATGACACAAAGCTTAGGAGCCTAGACTTCAAATTTCTCTGTCTCTCAAGTTAAGGTATTATAACTTTACATTACAGAAACATAAAATACCTATAAAAATTTTTCCTAATAAGTAAAATATAAATGATAACTGTATATTAGTGCCGTTTAAATTCTGTATTTGAGTTGTGGGGGTTCAGAACAAATCACCATAAGATGTGGCTCTGTGGTATTCAGATTCTTTGAACTAAACACAACCAAGACCCAGTAGGCTCAAGAGAAGTTTCTCTCCCCTCCCCTTAACTATATAGACAAATTCGAATTAGGGGCCTGGCCCATAATTAGAGATTATCTAGATATATTCTTTTTTGACCTATCTATAAGGCAGGGAAATTTTCTAATTGCTAAATGGCTACTATTATTATCCTGTAATTGACTTCCCCTCCTCTGAAGCCCAAGGTACCTTATTTTATCTTTAGCTTATAATCTCATATATACCATTTTCACTTGTCTTTGAATCTCTCATGTCTATGGGGTTCTCATCCATATGTATGTATTAAATTTGTTTTTTTTTTCTCTTGTTAATCTGTCTAATGCCTATTTGATTATTAGACCAGCTTAAAGAACCTTGAGGGCAGAGGAAAGTTTCTTCCTCCTCTACAGAATATAAAACTCAAATACTTCCAAAAATGTATAATTAGCTCAAATAACTAATGGAAGAGAAATAAAAAAATAATTTGAATTTCTAGGTTATATTTTTAAGTATGTTTAAAGCAGTGAAGAATTTTAAATAAATAAAAGCAAAGAAAATAATCTGTTTTTTTAAAAAACCCTACAAAAAATCATTCATTGGGAATTTTAAATTTGTTATTTTTTCTTGTTACATAACATAGAACAAATAGTTCTACTTATTGCCATAAAGTAATAAATAATATTATTAAAATTAGTAAACCTTATTACCATAAACCAGTTTTGGTTTTGGTTTTGCTTTAGCATAATAAGACAAAAAAGAAAGAAAGAAAGCAAAGGAAAGTTATAGTATATGTTTACTTTGTTTTACAATTGATAATATATAAAATTTTTCCTCTAAAGCAGGGCTATTTGAACAAATGAAATTGAAACAAGATATTTATTATATCGTAATTTCCAAATGAGGAATTTCTTTATTACTGAATTATTCTAATTTTTCTTGAATATTTCTATTTGTTCTCTATATCATCTTGTAAAAGGTTTTCTAGTTACTAATTATCTGGAAAAATACATATAAATTATAAATTTTACCAAATATATATATATACATATATATATATATGCACACACACATACATACATACATACATACATACACAAACTTCCCTTGTACTAATCTGTTTCATATCATTAGTATCCATAATCATATTTTTTCATATCATTTCAGCATTTTCTATCCCATAGTACAGACCATACTGATTATTTTTTACACAATTTTAAAGATAAATCAAATTATCAAGATCTTACCAGACTTTGCCCAGCACATCAAACAGAGAAATATGTACACTCTCATTTGGAATCTGATTAAAAAAATTTTAAATTACTCAGATTCACCAAAAAAGAAATTCTGAAACTCAGTGAGGTTTCTCTTCCGTAGGATTGTCACAGTCTGCTAGGTTTTAATGAAAAAGATCCCTGATGTTTTGCTCCACCCTGTTTGTTGAAAAGGTGAGGTAGTTTGTTTTCTCCCAATTAGCTTGTGGTTGTGAGAAAGATATTCAAGGCAAAGACTTTGTAATAAGTCACAAACATTCAACTACACAAGTTGAATTTAAGGGAAAGAAAAAGCTAATTATATCTTTTTTTATTCCTCTTAGCCTCAGGATTTCAGAAGTGGTTGGGAAGAATATATTTGTTGAAAGCCTAGAGCAAATGTGATGTTAGCAAGTGCTAGAAATGGAAAGAGTCAAAAAAAGGTTGTGGTTTATGTTCATTTTGATTATAAACTAAGTTGTCTTTATACACCATAAAATCAATAATGAAATCCATATCCATCAAGCTGTCAAGTATAAAATATGACTTTTTCATGTTTATGTCATTGAAACCCAAACTCAGTGGGTTTCAAAATGCTAGCTTGTCTCTTGAAGTCTACAATTTGAAGATAAAAAATATTTTTGTCTCTAGTATAATGAACATTTTAAAAAATTATTTTAGGTTTTCTGTACATGGTTACTTAATTGTTCTTTATTTTACTTCCAGCAATGGAGTTTAGTAGGCAAGGAATACAGAGAATTGTTCTAAATACATGCATTATAAGTTCAAAATTAAATTTGTTTTTTGGAAATCTAAGCCTGTAAATTTCCAAAGATACTTTAAGAACAGAAGTGCTTAATTTAAATCAGTGATCATCAAGAACCAGCCTGAGGTCTGGGAGGTGTTTCAGAGGACTCACAAACAAAATGAGTTATTCATTTAAAAATCATGAAAAATTTAATTGCTAGTGAAGCCTCCTCATTATTTTATCCCTCTTTATTGCTGGGGATTTTATGTGAAACTTCATTTTTAAAAGGGTGCCACCATTAAAATTAGACTGAAGATCACCAAATAACCTAGGTCCATCCACATTATTTAGCTATAACAACTGCACTTCTCTAACAAAGATGTAAGTAGACTACATCATTTCAAAATCTAAGAAAGAAAATATAATTGTCATACATATTAAAAGTGATTTTTCTTAACCAGTTTATATTCAGATTAAAAGATAAATCTTTCCTATTTAACATTAATTTTCCTTTTGCTTTGTGCTTTTGATGTGAACAGTGTAATATGAATCTTGCACATTATTTTCATGTTACCATTCTAAAGAGTTCATATTGAAAAGGTCAATTTGGCATTTAAGACAGCACAATAAGTATCAGTTTCAAAATATAATATTGCATTTTCATATTTTTTACTTACTGTCAGTAGTGAGGAAATTAGGATTATCAATGTCTATTGCATTAAGTAGCAAAATATTAAGGAATGATGAAATATTATATAAAATGCCTATAATTTAAAAAGACAGTATTTATTTATGTACTTATTTAGTTCTCCTTGGATAAAAAAAAATTGATTTTAAGAAGCTTACAGACATGAATATAATGTAAACATTACTATAAAAGTGATAATGAGGATGATGATCATATAACATTGATTACTCTGTGTATCAAACATACTTTTAAGCACTTTATAGGTAACCATAATAGGTAGTTGAGGAGTGTTTATTGAGATCGGGGAGTCATCGGTTATCAGAATATATTTTGGCATGATCTTTTATATAATTTAGTAGTATGTGTCAAAATGTTTAATGATCTTACTTTAATTCAGCAATTAAATATCCAAGATATTTCCCTATAGAAATACTTACACACGTGCACAAGATATGTAAGCAAAGATGTTTATCTCAGCGTTTTTATAATAGCCAAAATACAGAAATGATGTAAATGTCTAACAGTAAGGGATTAGTCTAATTATGCACATACTATGGATTAAAATTAGTGATGTGGATAAATCAAATCAATATTTACTGATGTAGAATGCCTCCATTATATGGTTTTAGGGAAGAAAGGGCAAACTAAAGACATTATCTTTAGTGAAGTCTATTTTCCTAAAATATGTCTTATGTATACATACACATATCAAAGTTAGAAAGATTTTCTTTAAAATGTTTATCTCTGCACGATAGATTATTAATGATTTTCACTTTCTTACTTATTTCTTTAAACATTAAAAATGTTTCTTTACAATAAATATCTAATTCATGTAAAACAAAAATATTATGTTTACTTGAGACAAATATGGTTAGAAAAATCAGAATAACAACAAAATGAGTATAGGAATAAAAATGAGGTCAATTTTTAAAAGTCATCCACTAGAGTCTCGTAACATTAATTGACCAAATATCTCTATTCATTCATTCACTTGTACATACATTTATGCAGCTTTTATTAAGCATCTACTAACATTCAGGCATATCATATAACTGATACCCAAGCATAACTTATTCAAACTGTATTATTTCCATAATTATTTATAATACATTCATAGATGTGTCAGGGATTGTGCTAGGTATGAAAATATATTTACCCTTCAGTATTTCACAGTAAGGAGAGCTTGAAAATGTATGTCAGCAAAACTACAGAATCATACAGATGGGGCCACCAGCTAACCTAGAGTTCAGGGAAACCTAGCTGGATATGCTACCTGGGCTGAACTCCAAAAGAAAATAAAAGTCTGCTGAATAAAAAATGGGAGAAAGGAACTCTAATTTATATATAAAATATATAAAACATATAAGTTATATAAAATATAAACACATAAATGTGTATTGTATAAAGGTATTGTTATAAGAACATAGTTTCTAGTTTTATATAAAATATATGCTCATAAACATTTTCATTTTTATGTGTTCATACAGTTAGGGGTTTAAGACATCTTGATATGAATGAAGAAAAGCTAATTCTTTTTTTCTTTTTTTGAAAAGCTAATTCTTTATAGAGTGTTTTATATATTTAACCCATTAAACCTTATATGTGACTAATGGTCCTGCAGGCTGAGAGTAAAGTCAATTACTTTTCAGCTTCTGCTATGTTTATGACCATGCATGCATTCAATGTAAGTTAGGAAATACAGTATGCATACATAGAAAAATGATATATTTATATGAACTTTTGAACAAAGACCTAACTGCATGACTTGCAGAGCTTGTGACATTAAATATTCTTAGAATTATAAGTACTATAAACTTATGTATTGCCAGAAAAAGGGTACGTAATAGGAACTTCAAAATCATGTACATTTGTAGACAAGATTAATGTAAATTTCACTACAGCAGGATAATATGATCATTAATTACTTACAAATACAAAGATTTTACCATTCTGTCATATATGTAGTAGGTACATATGCATACAAATATTGGATCTTACTATAGCGCCCAGCAGCCATCCTCAAGAATGCTAGTTGCAGTCCCCAAACTTGCTACGTGCTCTTTCCAATATTCCTTGATATAGGTTTTTTTTTTCAAGTTCAAATGCCTTCTAGCGTCTGCCTAAAGCCTCTGCAGTCATTTTCAGACTTCTCTAGGAAGTGCTTCCTAGGTGAATAAACTTCAATTTTAGCAGTCTGTTGTATCCACATCCATTAATGAATTCTTTCAAAAAGAATGTTATAAAGAATGTAATTTTAACTGGCTCAGTGCCACAAATAGAACTACAGTCACTTTCAAGTGCCCATCAATAGATGAGTGGATAAAGAAGATGTGTTACATATATACAATGGAATATTACAAAGCCATAAAAAAAGAATGAAATTTTACCATTAGCAACAGCATGGATGGACCTAGAGGGTATTATGCTATGTGAAATAAGTCAGACAAAGACAAATAGCATATAATTTTACTTATATGTGGAATATAAAGAACAAAATAAATTAACAAGCAAAATAGAAATAAACTCATAGATGGAGCAATCAGACTGATGATTGACAGATGGGAGGGGAGTTTGAGGGACCAGGTGAAAAAGTTGAAGGGATTAAGAAGTACAAATATGTATTTACAAAATAGGTATGGTGACGTAAAGTACTGCATAGGAAATATATTCAATAATATTGTAACAACTGTGTCCGGGTCAGGTGGGTACTGGAAATATTGGAGGGAACACTTTGTAAAGTATATGATTGTCTAAACATTGTGCTGTATGCCTGAAACTAATACAAAATAATATTGAATGCAAACTGTAATAGAAAAATAATTTTTTTTTGTGGAATAAAAAAAAAAAAGAATGTAATTTTAAAATCCTAATGATTTATTCATTTCCTCTTTGGAAACTGATCTCCCATTACCCTGGGAGCTTCTGTAACGCAGTTAGTATAACTCAGTCTCTACAGAAATGTATTTAAAATGTTGGTTGAATAAATCCAGAATCAATTAATAATGTCGCGCCCAAGGACTACAGCAGGAACTCCACAAGAATGGCCCAGCCAGACTCCGGGGCGGGGCGGTGGGTGTGGCCCGCGGGGCGCCAGGGGCGTGGCCCGAAGCCTCGCTCCGCCCCCTGCACGGCCCTTTGGTCCTTGGCCGCCGCTGTCTAGCTCCTACGGCGCAGGAAAACGGCGAAAGGGGCGGCGTGTTGGCCTTCTCGGCCAAGACAGGAGGGATGTTCCCTGCTCAGGAGGAAGCCGACAGGACGGTGTTTGTGGGGAATTTAGAGGCCCGTGTGCGGGAAGAAATCCTTTACGAATTGTTCCTTCAGGTACTGTCGGTGGGGAAGGGGCTACCTAGGGGGCGGGGCGCCTCGAGCCCAAAGTGCAGCCGGAGGGGCGAGGCACACCTGACCATCTGGAGCCCGGCCCCCTTCCCGCCCTAACCTTGTGCCTAGGTTTTAATTTCGTGATGCCTTGCACCTGTGTCCCGGTGAGTAGTTGCGTAGTGAAGTGACACAGTGTGCGTCCCCTCCTTCCGCAGTGCAAGAGCCCTGGGAATGGGCAGTGGTTGGGCTACGCCCTTAGTAAGGGCTTCGTGGAGGCTGCCTGGGCCTCGGAGGAGCTCAGTGAGAACAGAAAACAGCCTTGTCACTGTCTTTCTTCAGGTGATAAAATAAGCATCCTCACGCCTTACATCCCGCGAAATGAGTGACATAGTCTTTAAATGTTACTCTATCCGTTACTTTTCCTCTAAGCCGTTTTATGTGGGGGGTGTCTGATTAATGAGATTTGAGATGACTTTCTCAGCAAAATCA
The DNA here is from genome assembly GCF_987537825.1 of Furipterus horrens. Classification (NCBI taxonomy): domain Eukaryota; kingdom Metazoa; phylum Chordata; class Mammalia; order Chiroptera; family Furipteridae; genus Furipterus; species Furipterus horrens. Next base: position 64,895,644 of record NW_028327171.1, on the reverse strand, counting down.
TGACTGTGACCAATTAATAACCTGGCCCGTTCCTTTTATTTCATACTAATAAGACTTGGACACTGCAGACCTGTCACCTCCAGAATTAGGCCTTTTGTCTCCTGGAAACAGTCACCTACTCTATACACCTAAGTCTCACTTGCTAAAGAGATATCCTCACTCAGCCATTCATCTGACCGGTTAATGGTCCCGAATTCCATTTTAAACATTACATAAGGTGCTGGGCATATAAATTTAAGAGACAGACTGATCTTTCTAAAAGGGAGAACTTAAAATTAACTACCATGATCTAGGATAAGCTACAGAAGAGAGGGGTACACAATATAGCAAAGCTGTTTAATTTGAGTGTGAGTTCTGCTGCCAGCAATGTGACCCGGGGCAAGTAAGTGAATGTTAAGTGCAACAGTTTCCTCACATGTTGCATGGAGACAGTAGTATCTACAGTATGATGCGTGAAGGTTAAAGAAACTAATACAGGTAAAACAGAACTGAGCTTGGCCCTTACTGTTTATTATTGCTGCTGCTACCACTAATAGTACTACTAATGATACCTCAAGAGAAATCAGGAAAGAGTGACTTGCCCCTATCAGAATGAAAGAAAGTTGCAAGCGAGACAACAGAAAAGCTAAATTTCCAGGAGTAAGTATGAGTACCAGCCATGAAAAAGGCTCTTTATTTAGGTTTTGAAAGGCCCTATCTGTGTCTGAACTAAAGCACTCTGTTAATTATAGATACACATAATTTGATACAGACAATTTCTTCCAGGAAATGTTTTAATATTTGAAAAATAGTGTTTAAGTATGTCTTTTATGCTTATCCTTCTAATAACTTCCCATCTTTTAAACTTGCTTTTAAAAGTCTGCTCTAATACTTGAATTTTCCTATAGTTATTTTCCCGTAGTGTCATTTAAAACTTGTCTAACTAAAAAGCAGGAGAAGGAAGGGAGAAAGGGATGAAGAGAAAGGAGGAAAGGAAGGAAGGAAGGAATGGCTGACTTAAATCATTCTTTTTCTCTAGAATAATTTTTATGTTGAGCCTCCAAAAACGAAGGGAGGTGGGATAAGGCATGAAGGCCCCCATATACATATGTTATTTTTAGTCATTAGGAACTGGCTATAAGGCGATATAATATAATTCTCATTTCTTTATTTCTACCTAAACAAAATGTTCATCTTTTCTAATAATCAGGCAACCGAGCGTATGTTATTATTTTGCCTAGGTCCTTCTAAATTCTAGAACAATGATTTTTAACTGGTGTGCTGCAAGAATTTTTAAAACATGCAGTACCTGATTATTAGGGTCACCAACTTCTTTTCCCTTAGAATGTCAAATTTTTAAAAAATGACAACAGTCAATATAACAATAGCTGTCTGATATGAATGAATCAAAATTATACCATATTTTTTGTCAGATCAGTAAAAATATATATAATATATTTTTGGTATGCTTTAGAATTTTAGTAATTAATTTATGTGTGCCATAAGATGAAAAAAGGTTGAAAATCGCTCTTCTGGAAGAAGTTGCTAAAGTGAGGGATCTTTGAGAGAGGCTTCAACCCAGCAAAACCTAGCAAATCTTGACAACTGCAACACTATGTTTCATTCTGATAAAAAGGCTATAAGCTGATGTGATTGTTGCTACAAGAAAAATCTCTTGTTGAATTTTATCTTTAAACATACTTTGGTATATTTCTGAATTTGTAAAATTCAAACCATTTAAGATACTCTGTCCCTTTGTGATTCCATATATTTAATATCAGTGATAGAAAAGTACTGATTAAAATTGGTTTATTATTATACATTTATCTCTTTACTAGTGTCTTTCAAATTTCCGATTATTCTTTGAAGTGAGAAAGTAAGATTTTAATCTTTGTACTTTTAACTAAGGAATGGTGGAATAGAGATTTTGAGGGGAAAGATAATGAATTGTTTCAAAAATGTCGAGTTTGAAGTACCATCACACAGAATTCTCTAGGAGACTGTCTCCTAGCAAGAGGCATGAAAGAGGAAAATGAGTAGAAAAAACAGATTTGTTGATGAAGTGGCCCTTGAAGCCAGAAGGGAGCATGAGCTAGTGCACGAGAAAGGAGAGAATGAAGAGAAGACTGAGGCCTGGCCAGGTTAACTCAGTTAGAGCGTCATCCCAATATGCCTGATCTCTGGTCAGGGTGTCAGGGCACATATAAGAACCAATCACTGAATGCATAAAGAAGTGGAACAACAAATCAAATTGCTGTCTGTCTGTCTCTCTTTCTCTCCCTTTTTCCCTCCCTCTCTCCTCCTCCCACCCCCTCTCAATAAATCAATTTTTTTTTTAAAGACTGAATCCTAAAATACAGGATCATCTTAAAGATAATTTTTTTCAGATTAAAATAAATTTTTAAATATATTTGTCATCTCTACAGAGAAAATGAATCAGTCTTGAATTATTGTACAATTTAAAGGTTTGAACCATTCACTATCAAATGTTAGCAGTTTATAAGTCTTTGTGAGTACTTCCTCTGATCATTATGTAAAATTTTTCTTAGTTATAGTTTACAAAATTATAATTATAATTTTTTGTTTTTTGTTTTATAATATGTGACTATACTTTTTTATTCCATATTGTTAATTATAGGTTTTACTATCAATGGAATAAAAATATTTCAATATATGGTATTTTATTCCACTTTAATAATATGCTATGAAATAATATTCTCCATTTGGATTTAGAGACTTTTTGATTTTTCATTAATTATAGATAGTGCACCTACTTAAAAGTCTTAAACATATTAAAACATTTTTTGATGGAAAAACAACTTCTTGGCAGAAGAAAATTAAGCTGTGATATAATGTTGCCAGCTTTTTTTGCCATAACCAGCATTGGGTTTGTCATTTTATTTTTAAGTTATACACTGTTACTATGTATAGAGACACATAGTATTTTAATCTTAGATTTAATTACTCTTTAAATTGTTTTGTTAAGTCTAACTATAGGGTAACATAGCTTTCCTTTCAAGATTTGGATCTATTATCTAGAATTTCCTATTACGTAGAATTTTCTATTCTTTATGCCATGAATATTTCTTGATAAGCTAGAAAGTCCCAAGAAAGTGTGATGAAGTGTAATATTTATTGTTAGAAAAATACACTATTAAAAGAGCTACATAAAGCTGTTATTGCTAACAGGTTTTTTAAAAATCTGAAGGTAAATATATTTGATTTATCTGACTGTAAAAAAATCTTTAGATTTATGAGAAAATAATTTTTAAGTTTTTTATAGGCTGGGCCATTAACCAAAGTGACTATATGCAAAGACAGAGAAGGAAAGCCGAAGTCTTTTGGATTTGTCTGCTTTAAACACCCAGAATCGGTGTCTTATGCCATTGCTTTGCTGAATGGAATTCGTTTATATGGAAGACCAATTAATGTGCAATATCGATTTGGTATGTCTATCCAAGTGAGTTTTGTTGACCGTGGTTTTCTCAGAGGTGTAAACATTTTGTTTTCTATACATATAGCATAAGACCAAAAAAAGTGCCCCCATAGTCTCTATTAAGTTTTCTCAGAACACATGTCTAATTCATAATGGTATTTAATTAATTAGTATTGCCAGTTGCATTGTCAACCCTACTGCGTCTCTTCTGTATTAATGGTTTTAATGTTCTATTTTTGTATCAGCCAGCAAGTATCTATGATAGTTGCTATTGGCTTTTATAATTTAAGCAAATTTAAATGAAGTAGGAACACACAACTCTAGCTTTTCTATAGCAAGATTATGCTCATCCTTTTGTCATTGCTAATGAATGGTATCAAATACCTACTATGTATTTGAAAGATAGGATGGGTGACTTGGTCCTTCTCCTAGGGGAACTGTGCTATATATATTGCCCTGGATTTAAGCTCCTGTAAAAGCAGCTGACCAAAGCCAGCTGCCTGGTGACCCTTCATAGTGGTGAAGGAATTCTTCCTGACATGAATGGCCTCAGGTGCATTCTGCACGCATGCCAAGAACTGATCATCTTTGATTAGCTATCCAGAGAACACTGTGCTAATACTCTAGCCTTTTCAAGTCTGGAGGAGCTGATAGAGGCAATGCTTATGTTTATGTTGCAGTGTTCGCAGTGCTTATAATGCTTCCCTCCTTCCCTCCCTCAAATAATTCAGGCTTACTGATATATCCCTTGTCTGTTTGTTTTTTATTCATCTTGCTAAACAAAAACACATAAGAATACAAAACAATACCTTATTGCAAAGGAAAAGTGCTTCTCTTTGCATTTCATTTTTTTAATGTCTTTGCAAAGAAAATTGGCTGCATGATGCTCTCAAATACTGTCCAGTTAATTTATGTTCTGACACCTAGCCAGTTGCTTAGTGTCCTCTGTAATGTTGCTTTGTCAATGCAGTTTAAAGAACCCATGCCTTATCCATGGGAGGTAAATAACACTGATTATTTGCCATTTTTAGTTTTCAGGTGTGTAGAACAAAACAGCATGTATCTTATGTGGTCCCATGTCAATATAATTCTTTTGTAGAGCCACTGCTTTGAATAAAGCCTGATTATAAGTCAGTCACTTATAATAATATAAACGGTCTGTAAATGTTACTTGGGAGACCAGAGATATATTCATGTATCTTATATAAGTATAGGATTTTAATTAATACTATGTCCTCTTGAGTTTGGAGCTTTTTATGGTTTAATGTTAGAATTCAAATTGTGCCATGAAGTAATCCATTATTCTATTTACTTTAAAGGGAGTTCCCGCTCTTCTGAACCAGCAAACCAAAGTTCCGAGAGTTGTGTTAAGATAAATTCACACAACTATAGGTAATTAAAATATTTTTCATGAAGGTAAAGAAAATATACATGTTCTTGTGCCAGGAGGAGTTTTTATATAAATAAACATGTTCTTGTGCCAGGAAGATTTAAATATATTTTGGAATATTGTAAACTTTACCATTTAGGCATATGATAAAATTAAGGAATTCATTTTTTTTCTGAAACCATGAAAAATGACAGAAAATATTTTTATTTAAATTCACGCATATTATTTTCAGCAGGACATGGGTTTTTTATTTGTTGTGTTCTTTATAGTTTATTATGTTCTTTTCATAGCTATTAAATTATTTAAGCATCCAAAGTTTCACTGTGGTGGATCATTCACGCTTCTGTGATGCTACTCTCAATACATAAATGGGATATCCACCTACTCATTTGACTGCTTCCCCTCATTTTCCTGCCCTAATCTTTGCCTCTGTTTGTGCATGTTAATTTCCCTCTTCCCACAGTATACTTTCTGTCCTGAGGATTAGTAGTATTACATTAAGACAGTGGAATACTATGGAACAAGTAGACTAATGAGGACTAGCTATAGATCTAGTCAGTATTTATAACATTGGAATTTACTGAACATCTTCACAGAAGAAAATATGAGGTATTACAATTTTAAATGAAATTTTAGAACAACACAGTTTGTAAATTAGCGATTTTTATTATCTTAATTAATGTGTAGAAGAAATCAGCAAATACTCTCGTTAACATCAGCAGTCCATTTAGGAAAGAACATAATTTATATAGTCAGTGAATATACAATCAAAAATAAATTGAGGAAAATTTCTATCTTTCTCTTACTTTTTAATACCTGGAAAGGATTGAAGGTACCTTTGGTAATTATTAATGACTTGCTCTGCTGTCTTATTATCTAAGTGTTCTTTGCCTTTATAAAATTAACATTGCTTAACATTTTCTTATCCAAAAACCAAATATGACTGCTAAATTGATATTTCAATATGTAGTAATTAATAAGACTTAAGGTAGTGCTATGTTAGTACATTATTAATATAATAACTGATTATTTGTAGATATATGTTTAAAGTTAACTAATCTTAACTAAGCTCTCTTAGAGTAACTTTTTATTTTTAATTATGAAGAGCTGTCTTTTTTTCTTTTTAAGGCAAAAGGACATTTGAGGGTAGAAATTTTAACTTTTTATTTTCTTTTACCTTTCCAAAGAAATGAAGAAGTCATGGGGAGATCTTCCTTTCCCATGCAGTTCTTTCCAATGACTAATGCAGCTTTACCGCAAGAATATGTTTTCTTTCAGAAGATGGTAAGTTCGACATGCCATTGGTTCAACATACTATATGATGCAAACTGTGAAGAATATGAAAACTGTTTGGAACTTAGAGTGTTCGAATCTAAACCTGGGACAAAGGCAGTAGCTTCTCGGAGCTCTTTTCCCCAGTGACAGTTGGTTCTACACAGTCATCTTAAGTCCAACACATAGTATCTGAACAAACAGCCAGCATGTCAGTAGAAAGGGACAGATGTCAGAGATGATGCACAGTGGGCCAAGTATAATATGAGTAGAGTTTTCATTTAATTGACCATTTTAAAAGGTATTTTTAGATTTGAATAATTTTATTTAGCAAATCATTTATATATAATGCAGACAATCACAAATATATTGCTTTTGGACATGGATTTTTAAAGTAATTTTTTAACTAAAGGCAAAGATTCTCAATGTAGTAAACTACATTATTTCCAAAGACTATCAAAAATATGGTTCTGGACTAGAAATCTTAATTAAGATCTTTATTATTAAAGGGGAACTTAGAAAATTGTTGTTATTGTTTTTCAGCTCCTTATTTTATTTTTATTATGCATTTTTATCCACACCCAAAGATATGCTTATTGATTTTAGAGAGGGCAAAGGGATGGAGGGAGGAGAAGAAATACTGATTGGTTGCCTCTCATACACACCCTGACTAGGGACCGAACCCACAACCTAGGCATGTGCGCTAACCGGGAATTGAACCCATGACCCTTTGGTATATGGGATGATGCTCCAACCAATGGAGCCACACCAGCCAGAGCTCAACTCCTCATTTTATACAAAATAAAACTGAGGTCCGAGAATATTAATCAACAAGCTCAAGGTTGTACTTGTTAGTGACAGATGTGGGACTATAATGTGGGTATTCTGATTCACAGGGTGGGATTTTTTATAAACATCTAGAATACATATGAGCCTCAAGTTTTTTAAATAACCATTTTCACTTTTGTAAACATAAGGAAAATTGATAATTTAACTTTTGGAGAAACCTTTTCTTAGTTACACTGAGATATTAGTAAACCATCAGTTCTCATCTAAAACTGTCAATATCATCCCAGCGTTTTTAATTTTTGGAAGAAATGAGAAAAACACACACACACACACTCAGTCACTCTAACGTTATCTCTACTAGTCTTTAATGTACTTGAATAGTCAGAATTTTGAGTTAAATATTACTTTAAAATGAAAAGCGTTTATCATAACTATTAACCGTGATATACAATATGGTGGCCATTAGCCACATATGAGATTAAGGAACTGAGTTTTTAACTTGACTTAATTTTAATTAACTTAAATTAAAATTTGAAACAGATGATTCAGTTATTGGAAAACTTACATATATTTAAAAGGACTTGGGTATGTGTATTTACTTTTTCAAATGTAAATTTTATGTAATGCAAATTTAGATCAAGTATTTTCTATGAATATTTACCATCAGAATTAAGATATTCTATAAGTATAAAATGTATACCATAATTTGAAAACTTAATATGAAAAAAGAAAGTAAAATATGTCATCATAATTTTTATATTTGGTACATGTTGAAATGACAATATCTTGGATATTTTGAGATAAAGTATATTATTCAATTGCGCCTATTTCCTTCTTATTTTTTTTATTGTGCCTACTCAAAGATTTAAAACTACACATGTGACTTGCATTTTATTTCTGTAGGACAGCACTAAGCTATATTGTAATAAGCTATACATTATCTTAAATCTTTATGTTAACCATTTAAGGAAACTACCACATTCCTACTTTGCAAAGTCATGGCCTTTCTTATATTAATACACAGTTTGGTTTGCTTGTAGTTATTTGTATAATGCATTTAAACTGTAAACTTTTTTTTACCTTTTTGAACTTGTTTTGGTAGATGAATGTTTTGGTGTTTGTTTTCTCCACAGCAGTGGCATGCATATAATCCAGCACTGCAGCTTCCTTACTGTGAGATGACAGCACCACTTCCTAGTATCACATCAGTGCCTCCTTCACTAAATCATGCTTCAGATCTAGAGGCGGGACCCAGCTCTTATGAATGGACTCATCAACAACCACGTGACTCTGATCTTTATCAAATGAATAAAAGAAAGAGACCAAAACAAACCAGTGATAGTGATAGTAGCACAGAAAACAATAGAGAAAATGAACATCGGCAAAAGTTCCAAAAGTGTAAGAAGAAGAAAAGATATTAGTATTACCTTCAAATGAATTTATCTACACTAGTCATAATGCCTTTAAAAGGAAAAAAGTCTGTATTCTACTAAATAACCAATTTAATGGCTTTCTTGTCTTTTTTGAAGTATACAATAATATGACATCTGCTTTGCTATTGAAATTTTGTTTTGAATGACAAAAACTTAAAAATAGTATAATTACTATTTTTTGTTTTTGTAATCATATTGTTGACACATTGTCAACAAGATACATGTTTTGAGTGATATATTTTAGTACTGATGATGAAATTGTGCTAAACTGTCCATCAAAACTCACTTACTGAATACTTATGGATAAGGCACTGTGCCTTCCTAAATTCTCGTTTCTATGGTGTGGCAGATTTCCTGAATGAAACTAATGCAAAATTTAAGAATTACATGTTGTTCCTAACATAAAAGGACTAAGCATGCTTTAGTTTCCTTTGATAAAAACATTTATATTTTATTTCTCAATATGTTATTTCTGAGCCTTATGTTCCTACAGGTTTAGTTCATAAAATGAGGATATATGACAGTGATACCAAAGGAAAGATGATTATTATGGAGCTAGTTTTGGTGTCATTCCCTTTTTATACAATTGAATATGAATACAAGTATCTGCCCCTTTACTTCACACTTATTAATTATACTTCATGAAAATTAGTTGGCTATGTCAGAATTTATTATCAACTTCTTTATTTACCTAATGTTTTTCATTAGGTTAATCAAACTTCTCTTAAAATGTTAATATCATCTATAATCCTGTATTATATTAAATTACCAATTTTCCTGATACTGCTTTTTAGTTAAAATTTATTTAAATTATATGCCTTAGAGAGTTTTGTTTTTACAATTTAAATTCTCTACTCTCAAAATCTATTTATTTTTAATTATGTACACATTCTACTTCAAATGTTAGATGAAACGAATTTGAGAACAAAATCAGTCTTTTTATTCTCATATTCACTAATTTATTTATTTTTAATGAGTTTCTGTATTGCAGTGGAAAAACAAAAAACAAAAGTATCTAAAGATCCAAAAGATGAGTGCAGAACACACCCTTGAAATCTGTAAGTGTGCATATTCATCTGTGTTTTCTATTTTCACACATCCTAGTAAAGCCAGTTACATCAGAATTAAGAGTCTGTCTCTCATTTCCTTAATGCAAAGTGAATTAATAGCCAGGGATTGATTTTGGTGAATATGAGCACTATCATATAAATCTATAAAAATTATATTTTACTGCAAAAACCTCAATTTTCTTTCTTTTTCTGTTTTTAAAAAAATATTCATTTTTTAGAGGGGAAGGGAGGGAGAAAGAGAGGGAGAGAAAGAAACATCAATGTGTGGTTGCCTCTCACACACCCCCAACTGGGGTCCTGGTAAACGACCCAGGCATGTGCCCTGACTGGGCATCAAATTGGAGACCCTTTGGTTCACAGGCCGGTGCTCAATCCACTGAACTACACCAGCCAGGGATCAAAAAAATCTTTTTAACAAAGAATGATACCTGCCTTTATACTTCAAGCCCAGGGAAGCTGAGTGAGCATACACTTTCGGTTTTCACTAAGCAATATTTGCTGAGGTTTTTGGTGATGATGTAATTATGCTTGATCAGAATGAGTTATACAAGGCCACATGATGCCTCAGCTGTGGGCTGAGGTCCTTTATTCCCAATTATGACCAACCTGTAAGAATTACTTCATGTGCATAAAAACACTCTTAGCAAGTGAGGACCAGTGATCTATATGGTTCTTTATTATCTGGCTCTTGTTAAATTTTTTCTTTTATTTTTTAAAAAATTTTTTTATCCTCAAGTGAGGACATATTTTTCATTGATTATTTAGAGAGAGAGGAAGGGAGAGAGCAAGAGAAACATCAACACAAGAAAGAAACATCAATTGGTTTCCTTTGGCACACACCCAGACCAGGGATCATACCTGCAAGCTAGGCATGTGCCTGGATCAGAAATCAAACATGAAACCTTTCAGTTACAGGACAAACTCCAATCAACTGAGCCACACTGGCCAGGGTCTGGTAAAAAATTTTTTGAGCTTTCAACACCATCTTGTTGTATCATCAACAGGTTAGATAAGGATTGAGAAAACCACATGCTATTAGCACTGTAATTAGAGAACATAATCAGTATATAAAGATAGACTTTTGGGGCTTTCTGCCAATAGGTAGCAATACTCATACCACACAAAATAGACTTTAAAACAAAAGCTATAGGACTTGCGGCCAAGATGGAGGCTTAGACTGACACTCTGTCTCCCTCCACAACTAAGAAGGAATACAACTACCTCAAAACCAAAAGTAACCAGAAATTCCAGAAAATAAAACAACATGGAAGTCCAATTATGAAGTTAAAAACCAGTGGTGCTCATCCGGATGGGTAAGAGGGGCGAAATCGGAATTGGGGCGGAAAGGTCAGGCTGTGCGGTCCACAGTAGCAGCAAGGATAGCAGCGGGACTGTGAGAAACATCAGGGGAGCAGTCCCGGTGGCAGTCAAGACCCGTCAGCTCCCAATTCTGATGCTGGAGAAGGCAGACCTCCCATTGCCTCAGACTGTGAGGCCCAAAGGGCATGGGGACAGAGGCTTCCAGTCTCTCAGCGAAGAGTAACGGCAGGAATCCATCTTGAACCCCCCACCCCTACATAAAGTGCCGCAGTGTTGTGAAAAAGGTCGCCGGGTTGTGACGAGTGCTCAGGGCACCGCACCTGATAGTGTAGGAGGTGTGACAGCCCCACCCAAGAAGGAAAGATAAACAAAAATGGTCAGGATGGCAGGAATAATGATTGAAATACCAGTCATGTAGCTAACAAAAAAGCAGATAAAATGATTAACCAAGGAACAAACAGAAAAACTCTGAGGCTCAGTTCAGAGCTATAGTCATAAAGCAACTTACAGAATTAACAGAAGATATTGAATACAATGGGGAAGGAATGAAGGCTAGCCCTGAAGAAATGAACAAAAACCCATATGAGACAAGTGGTGAGGAAAGGAAAACTTGAGATCAAATCAACAAACTGGAACATAGGGAAGGAACAAACAGTCAACCAGTGCAGAAAGAGGATACAAAAAGGGAGGATTATGAGGAGAGGCTCAGAAACCTATGGGACAGCTATAAGTGAACAAACATTCAAATTATAGGATTGCCAGAAGGTAAAGAATAAAAACTAGAAATTGAGAAATTATGTGAAAAAATAACGAAGCAGAACTTACGTAACTTGGGGAAGGAAATAGACTTACAGGTCCAGGAAACAAAGAGAGTTCCAGAAAAACTGGACCTAGGGAGAACCACTCCAAGACACATTATAATCAAATTGCCAAAATTTAAAGATAAAGAGAGAATCTTAAAAGCAGCAAGAGATAAGAAAAGAATTATGTACAAAGGGGTCCCAATTAGACTATCAGCTGATTTTTCAAAGAAAACCCTGCAGGCAAGAAGGGACTGGCAAGAAATATTCAAAGTCATGAAAATTAAAAAGTTACAGCCACATATACTCTATCCAGTGAAACTGTCATTCAGAATAGAAGGGCAGAGAAAATGCTTCCAGGACAGTAAAACTGAAGAAGTTTGTTAGATCCAAACCACTGTTATATGAGATGTTAAAGGGACTGTTTTAGAAGAAGGAGGATCAAAACTGTGAACATTAAAATGAAAACTGTATCACAACAACCAACAGCAGAAGCTAGGGAATCGAAACAAAGGCAAACTAAGTAGGCAACGAGTGTGGAAAAAGAATTATAGGTATAGGAAACATATTGAGGGGAGGTCAGCAGAGAGTGGGGAGGGGGAGAAAGGAGGGAGATGATGCAGGAATTAAGAAGCATAGTAGGAGGGAGTGGAGTAGACAGGAAGAGGTTGAGAAGAACTATACGCACAACCAATGGACATGGACCAAAAGGGGGGGACAACTAGAGGGAGGGGTGTCACTGGGTGCAGCGGAGCAGGGGGAAAATAAATTGGGACAATGTAACAGTATAATAAATAAAACATTTTTTTAAAGCTATAAAAAGAGACAACAAACAATCCAGCAATTGCAACTTCAGTCTAATCACTGGGTTGTACACTACACTTAAAACTAATATACAGTAATATTGTACATCAACTGTAATTGAAAACTATAAAAATTATTTCAAAAAAGAACAAACAAAATAAAAAACATTAATACAGATAGAATCATCAGAATGGAAGGACAGAATGATAAAGAGTTTAAGAGGGTTATATACAAGGTGATGGAAGGAGACTAGACTTTGGCGATGGGCACATAATAAAATATACAAATGTTGTATTTAAAAAGAAAGGAAAGGAGCTGAGGTCTAAGGACTGTGCCCTAAGAATTGCCAGTATTCAAAATGGATTGCCTTAGAGAGATTTATCCCTTAGGGAAATGGGGTGGAACAGCCAGTAAAGTAGAATGACAGGCAGACTGAGATCAAGAAATAAATAAATAAATATCTGGAAAGAAATGAAAACGAACACACAACAACCTAAAATTTATGGGACACAGTGAAGACAGTTCTGAGCAATTCAGGCCTATCTAAAGAAAAAAAAAACTCAAACAACCTAACCCTATATCTACAAGAACTAGAGGAACAACAAAGCCTGGAACAAGTAGAAGAAAGGAAATAAGATCAGAGAAGAATTAAATGACATAGAGACAAAAAAAAGCAAAACAAAACAAACTACAACAGAAAGAAAAAAATTTCAAAGGATCAAAGAATCCGGGAGCTGTTTCTTTGAAAAGATAAACAAAATTTATAAACCTTAACCAGACTCATCAAGAAGAAAAGAGAGAGGATCCAAATAAATTAAATCTAAACGAAAGAGGAGAAGATACAACCAATACAGAAATACTAAGGATTGTAAAAAATTACTATGAGCAACTATATGCCAAGAAATTGAACACCCTGCAAGAAATGGATAAATTTCTAGAAATATACAATCTTCCAAAGCTGAATCAAGAAGCAGGAGAAAGCCTGGATAGATCTATAACAACTAGTGAAATTGAAGCAGTAATCAGAAAACTCCTGGTACACCAAAGCCCTGGACCAGAAGGCTTCACAGGTGAATTTTACCAAACATTCAAAAATGAACTGACTCCTATCCTTCTCAAACTATTCCAAAAATTCAAGAAGGGGCAAGACTCCCAAACTATTTCTAAGAGGCCAGTATTATCCTAATTCCAAAACCAGGTAAAGACACAATAAAGGAACAAAACTACAGGCCAATATCTCTGATGTACATTGATGCTAAAATTCTCAATAAAATATTGGCAATCTGGATCCAGCAATACATTAAAAATATTACACACCATGATCAAGTGGGATTCATCTCAGGGATGCAAGGATGTTACAATATTCACAAATCAATACATGTAATACACCACATAAAAAAGGACAAAAATCACATGATCATATTAATAGATACTTAAAAAGTATTATGATAAAAACACTCAGCAATGTGGTACTAGAGGGAGCATACCTCAACATAATAAAGGACATATATGAGAACTATACTGCCAACATCATACTCAGTATCCAAAAACTAAAAGCTTCCCCCTTAAGATCAGGAACAAGACAAGGGTGTCCACTCTCTCCACTTCTATTCAATATAGTTTTGGAAGTTCAAGCCACAGCGATCAGCCAAGAAAAAGAAATAAAAGACATCCAAATTGGAAAAGAGGAAGTAAAATTGTCATTATTTGCAGAAGACGTGATAGTGTACATAGAACACTTTATAGTCTCCACCAAAAGACAATTTGACCTAATTAATGAATTTGGCAAAACAGTAGGATACAAAGTCAATATGCAGAAATTTTGGCATTTTTGTACACCAACAATGAACTAACAGAAAGAGAAACTGGGGGAAAATCTCATTTACTATAGCAACAAGGAAAATAAAGTACTTAGAAATCAACTTAACCAAGGAGATGAATGACCTGTACTCAGAAAACTACAGAACACTGAAGAAATTGAGGAAGATACAAATAAATGGAAGTATATATCATGTTCATGGATTAGAAGAAGTAATATCATTAAAATGTCCATACTATCTAAAATACCAATGATATATTTCACAAATCTAGAACAGATATTTCAAAAATTTATATGGAGCCTAAAAAGACCCCAATTGCTTCAGCAAACTTGAGAAAGAAGAACAAAGTAGGAGGGATCATAATATCTGATATCAAAATATCTGATTACAAGGCCGCTGTAATCAGAACAGTTTGGTACTGGCATAAGAACAGAGATACATAGGTCAATGGAACAGAATATAGAGCCCAGAAATAAACCCATGTTTCTATGGTCAATTAATATTTGACAAAGGGGGCATGAGCATACAAGGTAGTAAAAATAGCCTCTTCAATAAATGATGTTGTGAGAACTGGACTGGTACATGCAGAAAAATGAAACTAGACCACCAACTTATACTACACAGCAGAATAAATTCAAAATGGATGAAAGACTTAAATATAAGTTGTGATATCATAAAAATCCCAGAAAAAAAATATAGGCAATGTAAAATTTCAGATATCCCACACAGCAATAGTTTTGCTGACATATCTCCTAGGGCAAGGGAAATAAAAAATAAACAAATGGCACTACATCAAATTAAAAGCCCCAGCACAGCTAAAGAAACCATCATAAAAATGAAAAGGGCCAGGCAACAAAAGAAAAATACCATATGATCTCACCTAATACAGGAAACTAATGAACAAAACAAACCAATGAGCAAAATAGAACCAGAGGCATGTAAACCAGGAACAGACTGACAGTGACCAGGGGGAAAGGGGGTGGGGGGAAAGAGAGGAAAGAAGGGGAAGGGTCTAATCTAGGAACTAGTATGAATGACTCATGCACATGGACAACAGGGTGGGGACTGACTGTGGGAGAGGGGGGTTTGGGGGGTAGGTGAGAGCAATGGGAGAAAAAATGGGACAACTGTAATAGAAAAAAAAGAAAGAAAAGGGAACTGACCATATGGGAGTACATATCTGCAAATGATACATAGGACAGAGTTTAATTTTCAAACATATACAGAATTCATATGACTCAACACCAGGAAGATAATCGAATTAAAAATGGGTGAAAGACCTGAACAGACACTTCTCCAAGAAGGACATACAGAGGGCCCATAGATATATGAAAAGATGCTCAACATTACTAACCATCAGAGAGATGCGAATTAAAACCACAATAAGATACCACCTCACACTGGTCAGAACATTAACAGGTAAACAATAAGTGCTGGTGAGGATGTAGAGAAAAGGGAACTGTAGTGCAATGTTGGTCCCTGGCTGGTTTAGCTCAGTGAATTGAGCGTCGGCCTGCGAGCTAAGTGTCGCTGGTTCGATCTTCCAGTCAGGGTACATCAGAGAAGGAAAACTCTGACTCCAAAAAACCTCCGCTGCCTTGCGGCATACCTCTTCAGGGGAAAGGCTAAGGGAGTAAACCCCAACAGAAAATCCGGAGCCGGAGTCCCTAAGGCGGTTTGACGTTGTAGTCAACACCGGCAACTCCTGCGGCGCACCTGAAGCCAAGCTGTATTGACTCCGTCTTTCCCTTGGACCCTTCAGCTGCGAAGAGGGGGGGGGTCTGCTGCATGGGCAACAGCAGACCCTCCATATTACCCTGCCCAGGCTCTGTAGCTTCAGCGTCATCGCAAGATGTCGATTCAACACGGGAGGAGACAGATAACATGTCACTCCCGAGTCGGACTGCACAGCCATTCTCGGCGGTGCAGATAGACTCTTAAGAAGCTACACCATCGTCTCTCGAGACGGACGGCTGCCGACGAGTGCAATGTTGGTGGGAATGCAGACTGATGCAGCCACTGTAGAAACAACATGGAATTTCCTTGAAAACCTAAAAATGAAACTGCTTTTTGACCCAGCAGTTCGACTGCTGGGAATATACCCTAATAGTCCAAAACATTAATTCAAAAGAACCTGTGAACCCCAATGTTCATAGCACTGTTATTTATAATAGCCAAGTGCCGGAAACAGCCTAAGTGCCCATCAGTAAATGAGTGTATAAAAAATCTGTGGTACATTTACGCAATGGAATACTACACAGCAGAAAGAAAGAAGGAAGTCCTACCTTTCTGCAACAGCAAGGATAGAACTGGAGGATATTATGCTAAGTGAAATAAGCCAATTAGTGAACAACAAATATAAGCCAATTAGTGAACAACAAATATATGATCTCACTTATAAGAAGAATCTAATAAACAAAATAGACTAACAAGCAAAATAGAATCAAAAGCACGGAAACATGGAACAGACTTCAGTGGCCAGAGGCCATGAGGAAAGGCATAATAGTGGAAAGAAGGGGAAGGGACTAGTCAGAGAACATGTATGAATGACCCATGGACATGGACAATACTGTGGGGATTGACTGTGGGAGCTTTACAGAGGAGGGCAAAAAAGAAAAAAATTGGGACAACTGCAACAGAATAATAGCAAATTTAAAAATAAATAAAAAGTAAAAAAAAGAAAAGAAAGCTATCATGTCTTCTTTTAGAATTTTGTCAGATTCAATTTTACACATATATCTTGGATTATGGAGTACTTTACTAGAATATGAGGAGGAAAAAATCTCTAGATTTCTGTACAACATAAGCAATTCTGTATTTCTTTTTGAATGCTTGCATGAAGATATATATTTTTTTAATTTTAGAAAAGAGGTGGGGAGAGAGAGAGAAATTTGATTTGTTGTTATATGCATTTGTGCATTCACTGGCTGAGTTCTGTATGTGTTCTGACTGAGGATTGAACCTGCAACGCTGGTGTATCAGGACAATACTCCAAACAACCAAGCTACCCTGCCAGGGCCCAAGAAGATTTTTTTATACCAAAACAGCAATAACGTTTCTTCTATTCTGCAATCCTGAAGAAGCAGTCCTAATGCAAGGAGTGAATACCTCCACTGACAGATATTATTTCCCCCACCCATTAGAATAGGAGTTTGAAACAGAAATTAAATAAATATGTATATATATAAAACATATACCATCGGCAGCCGTCCGTCTTGAAAGACAATGGTGTAGCTTCTTAAGAGTCTATCTGCACCGCCGAGAATGGTTGTGCAGTCCAACTCGGGAGTGACACGGTATCTGTCTCCTCCCGTGTTGAATCGACATCTTGCGATGACGCTGGAGTGTCCTCTCCAGTGAAGCTGAAGCTACAGAGCCTGGGCAGGGTGATATGGAGGGTCTGCTGTTGCCCATGCAGCAGACCCCCCCTCTCTTCGCAGCTGAAGGGCCCAAGGGAAAGACGGAGTCAATACAGCTTGGCTTCAGGTGCGCCGCAGGAGTTGCCGGTGTTGACTACAACGTCAAACCGCCTTAGGGACTCCGGCTCCGGATTTTCTGTCGGGGTTTACTCCCTTAGCCTTTCCCCTGAAGAGGTATGCCGCAAGGCAGCGGAGGTTTTTTGGAGTCAGAGTTTTCCTTCTCTGATGTGCCCTGACTGGAAGATCGAACCAGCGACACTTAGCTCACAGGCCGACACTCAATCCACTGAGCCAAACCAGCCAGGGTTGAGAGATACTTGTCGGCAGCCATCCGTCTCGAGAGACGATGGTGTAGCTTCTTAAGAGTCTATCTGCACCGCTGAGAATGGCTGTGCAGTCCGACTCGGGAGTGACACGGTATCTGTCTCCTCCCGTGTTAAATCGACATCTTGCGATGACGCTGGAGTGTCCTCTCCAGTGAAGCTGTAATATATATATTACAGAAATTAAGTTGAAGAAGGATGCTAGCCTTCTACATAGAATAAGCAGTGCAGATATCCCCTAAGGGGCTCAAAAGAAGTCAATTCCATTTCCACCTGAGGCGACAAAGTAAATTTTATGAAGATGGTTGCATTAAACTTGAGTTTGGAAGAATTAGCGGTATTTTTTAAACATCAGGAATGAGGAAGTTATTTTCCAGCAAAATGAACAGTTTAGAGGCAGGAAAATGAAAAGCGTGGTTGAAATATAGCAAATACAGTGGGGTTTTTTTAAAGAAACTCAAGTAAGATACAGTTGATGACAGAAATTTAAAAGTCACTTAAATTTAATCTGGGGGCGTTCTCGGGTAATATGACTCACTTTGAAACAGCATAAGAAATTTATCTCCTGTCATAAAAAAAACGTTAAGAGAATAGATGACTGAAACTCTGAGGAAAGTAAATTGTCAGCTACTATGCAAGGAGCAGGATTTTCTGAAAATAATCCAAGCACCTACTCTGACAAGGAGCTACCTGGTAGAAGGATTTCCTGCCACTTCTTCCAGTTCAGTTCCCTGTGAGATAAGTGGCTTCCTTCCACTTCCCCCATCCGAAGCAGGGAGACCAGTAACTTCCCCTGCGTCCGATGTCTTCAAGTTCAGTCAGCAGTGGCCCCTGCAAGGGCACACAAATTCCCAGCACACAACTTCAGCTTCTCCGAGGGAATGCTGGCAGCATGGGGAGCTGTGCCTTCACTTGTCTTGCTTTAAGATTCACCAATGAAGGTCATTCTTCACCCCATCCATGGGATGGTGAGAAATTCATATTGAGTCCTTGCAAGACAGTTAGTTGATGACTCAAAAGCAGCCCATCTTACAGGATACTTTTTGAAAACATGGACACAGAAATTAAGAAAAATATTGGTCTCTTTTTCAAACTATGAAGCTTACAGGTTTTTTTTTGTTTGTTTTTAATAAAGATATTTGAGTTTAGCCTCATGGAGAGAAGTGATATATATTAAAGAGAGCTATGCCCAATTACCATGCTGGGTAGTGTTCAGAGGAAAATGTTTCCTCTACCATTTCAGTCTAAGTGGTCTGGGACCTGCAAACTAATTGATGACAGATTAATTCTCTCTGCATTAATGAATTTAAGAGAAGTTACATTCACATGCTCTATAAGGAGTAGCTTCCCAAACAGCTAGAGGTGAGTGATATAGCTGCTTAAAAATAGGCCAGAAAAAGAGTTTTATAGGTGTATCTGAGAGGAGGGCATATAAAGATTTGATAAGGGCAGCAACATCGGAAATCTATTATTAATAAATAGCTAGCTGCCCCTAAAAATTTGCATAATTGTTTCTTTGTCTTTGGAAGAGAGATGAACAATATATTGACTTAAGGTATTTGAGGGTGAGTATTTGAATGCACTGAAATATTTTATGGCCTAAAGAGGCAATAGTTATTTATGCCCATTGAAGTTTAAATCTAGGGGCTTTGTGACCTCAGCCAGCTGGTGCCTTCAAAAGCACTGTGTTTAGTTTGATTACAAAGTAGGTGGTCATCGACATCTTGGACAGGAGTGGACCCTTGGGTAAAAAAGTTATAGTGTATAAATCAGCTACAGGGACTTGGGAAAATACTGAGTGAGACTCACATTATCCTGAGGTATGCAAGTTCACATTAACTGCCTTCCTCTAAATGTGAATGAAAAAGAAAAAAGATGAGTCAGTGTGCAATGATAGTGAGAAGGAAGCTAAGCAGAGGTCAACTGTCATACACCACACTGCATTAGCAGAGATTGAAGTCAGGATGGCGGCTGAGTTAGGGAATGTGGCATAGCATGGGATCATATGAAGTTAATGGCTCTTAAATCTTACACAAATTGGTAAATTTATTCCTTCTCAAATCAAAATTTCTTTCTTTCTTTACTGGCAAGATTAGGGTAACTCATGGTAAGGAGAGGAAGATAAGGACATCTTGTTGTAAAAGGGAGTCTAATAAGTTTAGTTCCTCATTCTGCATCTCAATAGAGGGAGTTTGGGGCTACAGACAGGAGAGATCTGTTTTTCTCCTGGTAAGGTATATGGGTTCTGAATTTAGTAATAATGCAGCCTCATTTGCATGCAAGGTTCAAAGGCTAATTGGATCTTTTTCAGAGGGTTTTGAAGCAAAGTGGGTTTCCATTAAGGATAGTAGGAAGTTTGAGATGTTGCCTGAGGTTAGGGAAATAAAGATGCCCTTTTAGTTGCATTGTAGTTTGGTCTTGAACTTACATAATAAATCTCTACCTAAAGGATTTGCTGGTGAGGAGTCAGAGACCAAAAATGAGTCGTGAGCCTTAAGATGCCATAAGAATATCAGTAGCCTAGGATATGGCAGCAAAATAAATTGCCCAGAGACTCCAACAGGTTAAATGCAATTAGAGGTAATAGGTAAAGATGAATCATCTGAGAAAATGATAGAGAAAGCACATAAATTAAATAACCCAGTTCATTTTAATAATTGATTCCAGGGGTGTGACTGATGATTAGGTGATCCTATCAATTGTCAATTGGTTGGGTTTATGGGAAATTGACTTATGGAAGGAGAAAAACAGATCTGAGGGTGCTGAGATCTAGAGTAGTTACCATTTAGATTGTGCTTTCTTTAAGCATAGGGCATTCTTTTGCAAAGGTCCTGCCATCATATAATATCTGCAAGTATCCTGAGACTCTGTGGTTGGTAAGAAGTACACGTGGGTTTGGGGTTTCTGTTAAAGTCATGGTTTTGTTTTTGTAAAAAGTCCAGTTATAAGGCAAGGACTGTTGTGAGAAATGCTCACAATAAAAACACCAGGACACAGGACTTAAGCAGTAAACAAGGCATTGTTTATTCACAGGTCTGCAGAGCTGGGCGCACAGCCATATCAGGGACAAGCATGCTGAAGCAGACAAAGAAAATTGGTTTTAACTAACACAAGTAGCCCCTCCTCCCCACATCTTCCCCTTTTCTCCATTACTGGATACTCAGGAGTTACAATCTAACATGATTAACTAAAGGTAAGGGTAATTTAGCGAGGGGTCTGTTTCTGGCTCTCCCTTGCTCTGTGTTTGGGTTTGGTGATAAAGTTGTCCCTAGCTTTCCTTTGAAGAGTCCACCTGTGTTTGGTTGTGGTGATAAACCTATCTCTAGCTCTTTTTTGAAGAGTTCCAGAGTCCCTGTATTTGGGTGTGGTGATAAACTTATCTCTAGCTCTCCCTCTTACTGTTGACTCAGATATCAACCCCTTCATTCAAGATTCAATTACATTTGTCCTTTGCTGTTAAATATTTCCTACTGGTTTGAGAGTCAGCAGTTTCTTTGTCCCTTACACTGTTCTTTACTTCTTTATTTTTCTCACTTTCCACAAATTGTTTTCAAAGAATTGAATGTCAGCCTCAATAATAACGTTAATGGATTGGCCTGCCCATCCAACTACATTATTTCAGATTTGCTTTTTTACATCAGAGAGATTTCCAATTAAGACACAAATCAAATGCCTCTCATGTTCTGAGTCCTCTGAATCGAGAGCAGTTATGTCTTTAATGTTTTATGCTGTGTTCCACAAATACTTTGGAATATTATTCTTCCTTCTGAGAACATAGCCATACTTATAACTCTGTTCATTTTTGAAGGAAAGGCTTTGCTAATTGCTCCTATTAGGCCATGAATATCAGCCTTCAGGCTGATTGGCCCATTTCTTGATCATTTGTAGGATGGTATGGGAAGAGGTCTGGCCATCTGTATCCTCAGTGAAGAGGATTTTTCTCCAGGGGGCCATCTGTCATGTCATAGAACTATAATATAATTAGAGGATGGAAGGAGCACTTATTGACTCATTGAGGTCTCTATGAGTGTGATTATGGAAGGCCACCCATCTTTCTAGTTCTTCTCTAACTGTGTTAGGATCTCCAGAAAGTGGGTTATAGGGACTTTGTAATTTAGAAGGTCAGCTGCTGTCCAGGGCCCATGAGTTTTTTTGTGGTGGGAATGCAGAGTACATGCAAAATGGGCATTTCATGGGACCCATGAGGCTGGTGGGGCCTGATTATTTGGGACAAGATTAGAGTCACAGAAAGCATGCTGTGCATCTCTGAGCCTTAAGCTAGAGCTATTTTTTTCATTGGCAGCAGTCACGTGAGTGACTGAACTGCCCTATGTTTTGAGGTCAGGTAGGAGACTGTTGTAAGAAAAGGGAGACATTTAGGAGACATTTCTGGAGAAACTGGAGTAGTTTTGAGGATTAAAAGAATTGGTTGAGGAAGTGGGTCTGGATTGGAGTTAGAGTATCGGGGGCAGAGATGCAGAAATCTAAAAGATCTTCTTGGGGCTCAGGGACGGGTAGTTGAGAGTAAAGTGGTATAAAGGAGGAAAGTGGAGGAAAATTTAGGGTGGATGTTAATTTTTGTTCTAAGTCTGACTTCTGACACATATCATACATCTTTTTTTACCTTTTCAACTTCCTGAGAAATATTTGGTATTAAAAATTGGCATGTTTCTTTAACCAGAGATTGCTAAATTAGTAATTATATTGCTTTAAAATTCAATTAAACTCTTCTGAGCTTAAAATCTCACCCCCTCAGGAATGGCAAAGCTCAGGGTCATACCACGGGATTTTAAATGACAAAAACAGACCAGCCATTTACCCCAACTTCCTCTCTCAGAATATGTACGCACAGATAGAATCTGACTACATAAATGTCATATTCAGAAAATAAGAAACTCCAGCCTTTAGGTTATATGTGAAAGTGGGAGAGAAGCAGTTACAAACTGTTACTTTGATGAAAATCTGGTACCACCTCCACTTTCTACCCACAGATTATCCAGCGTTCTCACAGTAGCTTCTTCCCTCCTTGTCCCCATTGAAGAAGTACAAAGACCATCATTCTGATCCACTCTACCCCAGAACTCATCGAGAACCTTAGCAAAGAATTGTGCAGAATAACATAATGTACTTTTCTGAAGAACACTGAAGATAAATTCACTGAACTGCTTCAAAGAACTAAATTTTCAGAAAACAATTTAAAAAAAAAAGAAGATTGCTCAAACTTTTTTTTTGTTTACTGCAAGAGATGTTCATTAGATGATTTTGGAAGTAGAAATGAATGAATGGATGTATGAGTGAATGAATGAGGGGCTGTAGCTGTTAGGGGTTAATACTCAGAGTTAATCATAGTAACTACTATTTATTCAGGCTACTACATGCCAAAGATTAGTCCTGAGAAAAACACCCTACAAATGAGGAAGCTGAGTTCAGTTGCCCCTCAAAACACATCTTTTTTCAGCAGAGAAAAGCTAGAATAGAAGTCTCAGGGTACCTGTGCCAGTGCTCTAGATATATTACTACACTGTTGGTACTAAAGAGTCACTTGCAGGATCTGTAATAATCAGATGGTGCACTTGTATGGAAATTTGTATAATATTATAAGTATCTCTTCCTGGAGTTGATTTCATTACCACTTCTCCTAGTTATAAACCTGGGCCAAATAGTCAGTGTGACTGAAAATAAGACTCTGTGTAAAGACTCTTACTTAAATAATTATAGATTTCAACTGTATTAAGCTTACTTTGGATAAATAAAATGAAGGCTGTCCTCCAATATTCTGTTTTGAGAACCATTTTATGAAAAGATTTCTTTTTAACCCTGATCACCTAATCATCCTATTTCAGGTCCTTATTTCCCCAACTTTCAATTGTCTTTTCTCCAGATAATATGCACCATTCAGGAAACATAAACAAGAAAAATGTTAAAAGGACTATGGACATGTGTGTGTGTGTTGTGCGTATGTAAGAAAAGAGAAATTAGTAGCAAAAAAAAAAAAAAACTAACAAAAAACAAAATTTAAAAGAACTTTTACATGCAATAAAACCACCTTCTACAAATATGAGTAACAATGAAATGCCACATTTTTAATGATTTTTAAATACTTC
The DNA here is from genome assembly GCF_987537825.1 of Furipterus horrens. NCBI lineage: Eukaryota > Metazoa > Chordata > Mammalia > Chiroptera > Furipteridae > Furipterus > Furipterus horrens. The sequence continues at coordinate 64,871,685 of NW_028327171.1, read as the reverse complement.
AAATTTTCTTTTTGCTTGGTTAAATTTGTATGTCACTTGCTTTAAAAAAAATAAAATAAAAACCCTGAAATTCAGTGTGAAGAGTCCATGAAGAGTCTAGGTCTCTATTTTGAAGTTTAGAAACCTAATTATGTCTACCCACCTGTTGTGGATCACCTCACATTTAATCTCATTTAGAGACCAATCTCCCCTCACCATGATCCATGTTATAAAAACCATTTTCATGAAAGGACACTTACTTTAGTCCAGATGCTTGAAGCAGCTAAATGTACAAAGCCCAAGCCAAACCCGTTACAGCTTCTTTTTGCAACCTCCCACTTCAGGCCAAAAGCGCTTGGTCGAAATTGGTACCCAGTCCAAGATGGTGCAACCATGGTCTCTTCTGCTGGAAAATACAAAAGGATAAAAAAAATAGTAGCTTAATTAGAAAATGTAAATTCAGGAGCTGTCAGAAGACATTTTTCATCTTGTGGATAAATAAACTCAATGAAGTTCTTCACAGAATAGAATAACACAGGCATGAAGAGAAAGACAAAAACAAATACTGAAGATATTTGAAACCTTATGTCAAGAATTTATCTAAGACTCTATAGTTTTACAATAAAACCCCTCTTTTTGTTTAGGTCTTTGATATAGATTCTAACTAATATGCTCTTTAAATCCAAGTGTTTATTGTGAAGTGAAGATCATAGGTCAAACTCGTAGTGATCTCAGTGTTAAAATCTACATTCTGAAACTTCCAATCTGTTATTTAGAGTAAGTTGTTTATGATTCTTGTTTTGGTTTTCTCTTCAGAAAGATTAGGGTAATTTAAATTCTATCAGCAGCATTTATTGTTTAGTCATTTCAGGCTGCTAAATAAAATAAAGCACCATAGGCTGGGTGGCATATTAACAAAATCAATGTATTCCTCACAGGTTTGGAGGCAGGATATTCAAGATCAGCGTGCCAGCATAGGCAATTTCAGGTAAGAACCCTCTTCTGGGTTGCTGACAGCCAATTTCTCACTGTATCCTCACATGGCAGAGAGCAGAGGGGAACACAAGCTCCCTCCTGACTCTTAAAAGGTCACTAATCCCATTCATGAAGGCTCCATCCTTAAGACCTCATCTAATTCTAATTACCTCCCTAAATCCTCACCTCCTAATACCATCACACTGGCGGTAGGGTTTCAACATGTGGATTTTAGGGGAACATCAACATCCAGTCCATGACATTGTGAGACAGCTCATTTTCCAACAAGCTGACCACAATATGATATTTAATTTGTTTTATAATTTCAACCACTAATCTAGTAAGCCAAGTATTTTATTTTTTGTTGTTTATATTTAAACACGTATTATTTTAAATAAACTTTATGAGAAAAAAAGAGTGATCCTTTTCTCTTTTATATTGACCATTTTCTGGCCTGTGGAAATTAAGTCTTTGTCCATTTTTTTCTATTGGGGGGATTATATTTTTAAAAATTATTTTAAGAGGTTCTTATATAGAAAGAATATTAGCCATTGGCATTTATAATTGCTCCAAATATCCTTTCCCTATTTGTCTCTCGCTTTCAGTTTTGTTTAGGTATCTTTGAGCTGGAGAATTTAGAGAGTTTGTACTGAAGTCTACCATTTTCTCCTTTGCAGTACCTGCCTTGGGTTACTTTCTCAGGAAGGTTCTTTCATTATTAAATTATGTGAGTATTTTCATCTTTCCCTCTGACATTTTATTTCATATTTAGTATTTCAATGTATAATCTACAAAGAATTAATGTTATTGTGTTGTGTAAGTTAAGGATCAAACCCTATTTATTCTCCAAATGTTTAGTTAAAATGATTCCTCTATCATAAAATACATTCTTAATAGTTTGTGTTTCTGTATTTTCTATTCTATTTCATTGAACTATCTGTCTTTTCAACAATACTATGTTGTTTAATTACTCTAGCTTCAAAATAAAACATACTATCTCCACAGGTTTTTGTATCTACATAACACATTTAAGTCAATAAAATTTTATTGCAGTTAAATTTGTTTTTCTGCTTGTTTTATTTTATTGATACAAAATACTTTAAATTCAGAAATTGCTTACCAATAATTTAATAAAGAACCTGATTAGTTTTGCTTTGGATTCCTTTCCCTCTTTTTTAATCTAAGGTAAAATGTCTACATAATTATTTGAAGTCCTGGCAATTCATTTCAAAAAATATATGTAAAAATGCTGCCCTCTTGTGTCAATGTGATTTACAATTTCATCCATCATATCAGTTTTAAGTAGTCTCTGTTAGGCTGATGAGGATAAAACAGAATCAATATTTTTTTAATCGTTTAAAATATTTTCAATTACAGTTGACACACATTATTATATTACGTACAGATATACACCCCAGGATTAGACATTACATAACTTAATAAGTGATAATCTGATAAATCTCACAACCATCTGACACCATACATAGTTATTAAACTATTAATGACTAGTCTGTAACAACCAATTTGTATTTCTTAATCCCTTCACCTTTTTGCATCCATCTCCCTAACCCCTCTCCCATCTGGCAACCATCAAAACGTTCTCTGTATCTATGTTTCTGTTTCAGTTCTGCATGTTTGTTTACTTTGGTTTTTAGACTCAACTGTTGATCAGTATGTGTTTATTGCCTTTTTATTGTTCGTCTTTATATTTTTCTTAAAGAAGACCTTTTAACATTTGTATAATACTGATTTGGTGATAATAAACTCCTTTAGCTTTTTATTGACTGGGAATCTCTTTATCTGTCTTTTGATTCTAAACAGAATCAGTATTTTTGAACAGTTAAGTGACTGTATCATTAGAAATAAATATTAAGGGAAAGTAAATCTAATTTTGCTGTCTTTTTTTCTTTTCCTTTTTCTTCTCTCATCTTTGTTCAATTGACAGCTTGTGGTGTGTAACATGAAAAATTATTTTTCTACAAATTCTATTCCATTTATAAAAATGTGTCAATTCTATTTCCAGTGGTATCGTCACATAATACTTGAAAGGACTAAACATCCCATAGTACTTCAACATTTACAGCTATGTTAATGTTTCCTCACAGAGACCTCAATTGGTGTGGCCCCTAAAATCCAGAAACCAGGAAGAGACTAATCAGGAATTCATATAACATGACTTTCATCTCAAGAGCTGGAAATACTAGTTTTATTGGAGAGAGAGTCAAGGCGGTAGTTATTACAGGTTGTCATGCAAATTAAGTTCTGGAATTCAAAAGTAGAGGAGAGACTTTTTTTTTTTAATGTGTTTTATTGATTATAATATTACATTTGTCCCAATTTCCCTTCCCTCTGCTCCCCTCCACCTGGTGGTCCCCCTCCCTCCAGTTGTCCCCCCCTTTTAGATCATGTCCATTAGTTGTGCATATAGTTCTTCTCAACCTCTCTCTGTCTATTCCATTCCCTCCTACCATGATCCTTAATTCCTATATCATCTCCCTCCCTCTCCCCCTTCCCCCTCCCTGTTGACCTCCCCCCAATATGTTCCCCGTACCTACAGTTCTTTTTCCACTCTCGTTGCCTGTTTAATTTGCCTTTGTTTCAATTCCCTATCTTCTGTTGTTTCTTGTGATGCAGTTTTCATTTTAGATTTCATAGTCTTGATCCTCCTTTTTCTAAACCAGTCCCTTTAACATCTCATATAACAGTGGTTTGGATCTAATGAACTCTTTCAGTTTTATTTTGTCCTGGAAACACTTTCTCTGTCCTTCTATTCTGAATGACAATTTCGCTGGATAGAGTATTCGTGGTTGTAGGTTTTGGATTTTCATTACTTTGAATATTTCTTGCCAGTCCCTTCTTGCCTGTAGGGTCTCCCTTGAGAAGTCAGCTGATAATCTAATTGGGACCCCTTTGTACATGATTCTTTTCTTCTTTCTTGCTGCTTTTAGGATTCTCTCTTTATCTTTAATTTTTGACATTTTGATTATAATGTGTCTTGGAGTGGTTCTCCCTGGGTCCAGTTTTTTTGGAATTCTCTGTGCTTCCTGGACCTGTAAGTCTATTTCTTTCCCCAAGTCTGGGAAGTTCTCCTTTATTATATTTTCACTCAATTTTTCAAGTTCTAGTTCATCTTCCTCGCTCTCTGGCAAATCAATGATTCTTATGTTGGGCCTTTTATAGCTGTCCCAGAGGTTTCTGATCCTCTCATCGTTGCTTCCCATTTCCTCTCTCTGCATCGGTTGACTGCTTGTTCCTTCTCCATATTCCAGTTTGTTGATTTGAACTCTGGATTTTTTTCCCTCACCATCTGTCTCGTATGTGGTTTTGTTCCTTTCGTTATGAATGTTTTTCATTCTTTCTCATCTTTTTCCAGATCTTTTGTTAATTCTGTAAGCCACCTGATAACAATGGCCCTGAACTGAGCCTCTGACAGGTTTCTTATTTGTTTATCTGTCAGATTCCTCATCTGTTGCCTGGTGAGCTGCGCCACCGGGATTTCTATAGTTGTCTGCCTCATTTTGACAGATGTGTTTTGTTTTCTTGGGCCGGCTGTCGGGGGCAGTGCCTGTGTACTCGTCATGACCCAGCGACCGGTGCCGTTCGGCAACCTATTTCGCAGCGCTGTGGCGCTTTCTGTGGGGGCGGGGGTCTAAGATGGATTCACACAGTTATTCCGCTAGGAGACCGGGATCCGTCCTCCTGCCACCCTGGGCCTCACTGTTCGAGGCGATGTGGGGGCTGCTTTCCCCAGCGTTGGGGTCGCGAGCCGCCGGGGTTTGACTGCAGCCAGGATTGTTCTCCCTGCCGCTGGGATTGTTCTCCCCGCCGCTGTCCCAGATGCAACCGCAAACAGCACCGCCCCCTTTCGCTCCCCCTACCTGCCCAAAGGGCGCCGCTGGTTTATAACTTCATACGTTGGGCTTCCGTGTAGTTTTATTTTCTGGAATTTCTAGTTATCCTTTGTTTCGAAGTAGTTGTATTCCTCTCTAGTTGTAGAGGGAGGCTGAGCGCGTCCGTCTAAGCCTCCATCTTGGCCGGAAGTCGAGGAGAGACTGTTTTGATCAGCACATGACAGGTACCTGTTCTCTCTCCGCTGGTAGGTACATGGACACAAAAAACATCAATTGCAGCTTCAGCCGAGAAATCTGTGGAGGATGTTTTTTCTAACTGAACCAAATGTGAAAGCAGGCAGGTTTTGTAGATTTAAGTAATTGTCTAATAAAAGGTAGAAGCAATAGGGCTGAAAATACTTTCCCATATGCAGAGTTCACGTTACTTGAAAAAGCTCCCCCTAGGTGTGGCAAGGAAGAGCGAGGAAATGAAGAGGATTTTAAAGTTGCAAAGATGGGGTTCCACCTTTACAAATTTTCACTCTTCCTTAGACATTAACAATGTTTCAAGTGGTACTCTCAGAAAAAGGAGTCAATCTAGGTGTATTTTCCAGAAATATGGTAAATAAATGCTTGTATTAAAATAATCCTACTAGGAGACATCCCTAAATGAGTTTAAGTTTACAATTTATGTATCTATACATTGAGCACTGACTGCCTGGTGTTAAATGAATTACACTAGCATTTTGTCAGAGCTGAAACCAGGATAATCTGCTCACTACCCATCTCTACTCATTGACAGATAAGTCTTTGCAATAGACTTTAGTAACGCTAATTAGCCGGCTCTGAAATAACAACCTTTGTGGCTAAGAACTGGGTTTTTTCTAAATTTGCTGGGGGTTGTATCAGTGCTGTGATATTCATGAGCATCCTATTAACTCTTTGAATGCCTTATTATTTGAAGTACATCAGAGACTTTGTGGTGAATCAAGGCACTTCTAAAGAATTATACCCATTTTAGTGATTTTATAGTAGGCAACTTAGCTAAGCTCAAAATGATATTTCCCAGAAATCTATTCTCTATAATTACAGGTCAGGTTAGCCATATGAGAAATGATATTTGGAAGGAAGCATGAAACCAAAAACCACTAGGCTTTGTGTAGTGTTAGACACTGTTGGAGCTCACACAGCTTTATTACTGATTTACTGGTTCCTGTCATTACACAGGGCAGCAGCCAAGCCTGCAGTTGCTCCATATCCCCTGGATCTCCTTGTTCAGTGTTTTTGAGTCCTAAAGCAGTCAAACTGGACAGTTCCGTAGTGATAGCATCAGCTACTTCAGCAACTCACACACATCATCATGACTGACTGAGAAATAAATATGGGTTCCCATTTGTCCTTGGTCAGTACACTTCACATCCATCATTTCTCTACTTCTAGCCATATTGATCTAAAGTGATTAGCAGAAACAGAGTTAACATTCTTCCATAGTCTTCTCTACCAGGCCCTACTATTATGTAAGATCTAATCCCTAGAATAAATCTCTATTTTTTTTTTTACTCAAAATATAGTAGTTCTTCCTTAATTGTATACTACAAAGTTTGGTGCCTGGAATAGAGGTGCTGTCATAACAAAAATCTAGAACAGCTAGTATTGGCTTTGGGATAAATGGAAGGCGGAAAATAGCAGGCAGATGAAAGGACTCTAGAAGATCATTGGTGACATCCCCAGACCCCAAGACCCCATGGCCCCTTACCCCGCCTGCAGCTATCTGTGAGATGACAGGATGTATCAAGCTGAAACCATGTTCTGTTTTGATCAGCCTGTCATACCAGAAGGCCAAATGACAAGGCTCACAAAAAGTCCCCCTCTTCACTCTTCCCCTATAAAAGCAACCCCTTTCTCCCCTAGAAAGGCAGAGTCTTGACCACCCGTGGCAGGTCTCCCCACTTGCTGATTTCCCCAATAAACCTCTGCTTCTTAGCTTGCTGCATCTTAGTGGTTATCTGAGCGACTCCATTCTTACAATTGGTTATAGCTGGAAAGGACATAAGAACACAGTGAGGATTTGAAAATCAGTAAGGATATTGCTATTAGGAAGTTTTGTAATTTCCTGTCACAATGTGGAAAATAAGTAGTATATTTCATGAACCCTAGGATCTAGCAGGAGAGATTTATAGACAGAATGTGGAAAATCCCAATAGGTTCTTCTAGATTTCTAGATTTAAATAAAAGATGGAACTGTACATTTTCATTTAGATTTTAGTTAGAGGAAAATATACGTGACTAAGGAATTTTTGGCTTTGAAAATAAAATTATTTTCTATCCCCAGTTATTCCCAGAAAAAGATTCTCAAAGAAAGAGTAGCTTTAGCAAATATAATATTCAGCATACTAAAAGAAACTGTGGACACAAATGTGTGGCTCATGTACATCTTCTTGAGACCTAAAAAAAAAAAAAAAAAAATTAAAAGCATGTCTTCTAGGCTCTAAAGGATCTTATAATTGTTGCTCCACTTCATCCTTATTCTAGGCCCAAGGTTCAAAAAAGCCTATATTAGTTCTTTTAAAGAGGTGTATGGTTTATGCTAATGGTATGGATTTTTAAAAAAACAACAAAATAAATCTTTGGGCCTCCCAGCCTACTATAACTAGGAAGCAGGATGAGAAGACCACTTGGTTGCAAAAATTACCCATTCTACACACATAAGGACCCAGAAGGCAGATCCATGAGCCCAGAAGGCAGTGCCAAGAACTGAAGGGAATCATTTCTGGGGAACAAAACTTTCCCCAATGTTGGATTTCAGAATTACTTATGACCAATAACTGCTGTGCCTATCATTCCTGTCCTATTTGAATTGGAGTTCCTACTGCATTTATCTTTGTCTCACCACTTGCATGGTGGTAGAAAAATTTCTCTCTTCAGTCCACAGCTCACCAGATGGAGAGGAACCATGCCCCAGGAGCCAAAGAGCCTCCTTCATCCCTAGGCCTGATTTAGGGAATGACCACCTGGAACCTGGCCTAAGCATGCCGCTGTAATGCAGTGAGAACTTCAGAAGTTATGGGAAGGGCTGAGTGGGTTTTCTGTGTGGTCAGTGCTGACAAACTCTCACACAATAAAGATGATTGTAAGCTCTTTGGCACTTTTCTCATGAAGTTACTGGGTGTTTGTCCCCTTCCCTTGAATCAGAGTGGGCTCTTTGGCTGCTTTGGAAAATAGATTATGGACAAAGTGACAATGCTGTGCCAGTTTTGTGGCCCAGGCCTTAAAGAGACTAGGGTTTTCATTTCTTATATCTTGGAATATTCACCTTGGGCATCTTGAGTCTCCATGTAAGATGTTCAGCTGGAGGGACCATGTGAAGAGGTCCTGAGACTGCACAGAGAAGGTAAGAACCCAGTTGAACCCCACCTTTTAATGATTCCTGCTCAGACCAAGCATGTGGGTGAACCAGTTTTGGGTCTCTGAATCAGCCCCTCAGCTCAACACCACCCAATGACTCCAACAAGACTATACAAAATAGGAGAACTTCACAACTGAGCCCCACCTAGATATCTGACCCATGGAATCATAAAATATAATAAAGTGTTTTTGTTTTAGCCACTTAGCTTTGGGGTAACTTATTACATACACTACAATAAATAACTGGACCATTTTGATGTGAGATGTCCCAGTCTGCAGCTGCTGGAATACAGGAAAAGGCCTTCATATAATCTTAATATGGAAAAGAAGAAGCATTGCCCTCTCTCTGGGTCTATTTAAGGGTGAGTTGGCCACAAGGTAAATAATTCCCTTTTCCCTTTACCATAAATTCTACAAGCACTGTCCTTACTGGGTTAGTAAGCTTTAGGAACCTTAGAGTCTAATAACTGGGGGTCATTTGGATCTCATACTTCACTACATCGTCTTTCCAAATTTTGTTGATAATGATCATTACGTTTTGGCCTCTGTCTCCATTTCTTTTTCTTCTTATATTTTTAGAATTCAGGTGTCATGTGGGGATATATTTCCTCATCTCTCTCTGAAGTATTTCTGCCAAGCCCAACTCTCAGAATTTGAATGCAATTCAATTGGTTTTATTGGCTTTTAAACACCAGTGAGATGCAAAGACCTGATATTTTTTGTCACATCCCATTAACTGAAAATAATAATTTTCCATATGCTCATTGAACAATTTAAGTGCATTTCTGCAAGCCAACCGTCCTTTAATTAATTAGTTCATTTTTGCCACCTATCTGTTAACTGGGAAGCTTAGATCTACATTGCACTTCTCCTTTGTTATGGTTAGAGAGTAAGTAAATTTACGTTTTAATCCTTAATCTTTGAAATTTTTACTGCTCATTTAATTTTAACCATTAAAAGTTCCATTTTATGGTATGCTATCTCCCTAAACGGAAATGTTTAAAACCTAGTCTTAAAACACCTTTGGAAATAACTTGTGTTACAAATGTTCCAAGAATTTGCAGGGTCTACTTACTGTTGGCCTTCGGTTTCCTCTCTGAGCTGCCCATCTATGTAACTATCTCTTTGTCTCCTTAACGCACACCTAAACTCCAGCCACTGCAACCCACACCACCTCGAAAGCTTCAAACTCAGTTTCATCTTCTAAGGTGATGTCAGATCACAAAAGCGCTGTTTATCTCACTAAATGTCTTTCATTTCTCTACTCTTCACCCAGGGAGACAAAACTGTCTTTTCCCCTCTTCTTTCTAAATCCACCCTGTTTATTCACAGTGACATGCAGACCCAGCCTTGTGTTTCTCAGGTTTTCTAAGAGCAAACACCTACATGATGTTAGGCTCTCCAATATTTCCTGAAGCTATTCAATAAGAATCTAGGCAAGAGAAACTATAGAATATAAGGTATTCTGTAAATAATAATCTGAAATGTCTAGCTGTTTCGTGATGAAATCTGAGTTTTAATCCCTCACTTGACTAAATTAATTTGGAGTTCTCTCTGAAGGGACAGCTATGTACTGACAAGATGTCTCCTCCTCTGGCCTCCTCAGTAGGAGAAAGGGAGGGCCACATACTTCTGTGATGTTCTGGATAGAGCCTCATGACTCTCTCTCCTCCTATCTCCAATGCCAATACTCATAGCTTCTTCAACACATAGCTACTCCACTCATTTCCCTTGAGACCATTAAGATCAATCTTATGATGTCGTTTATCTTGATTTACTTCATTTGCTACAGAAAGCACATCAGATCACTTCTTATTTTCCAGACTATAGGGACTAAGTTATGTGAACGTCCTTCTTCTTTTCCATATTTTACCCTTCTCAATTCCTGAACCTTCCTGCTGTGCATTTAGAACTCAAAGTCATTCGACAGAAACCTGTTTCCTTACTTTCCTGTTTGAAGGGACACTAAATTCTCCCCTGAGGACACGTTCCCCTGTAGCCCTCTCAGGTGGTGGCTGTCATCTCTTGAACCTGCCTAATACTGCCCAGCCTGGAGGAGGGGGAGTTGTCTCTGCTCAGCATTCAAGATCATCCTCCCTTCTCCTCTCTGTTGGGATAGATGACCTGCCTTGCCTTCTCATTGCATCATTTATGGTGCTCCCTCAATTCTTGAATTTGGCTCCTGGCTCACTGTCAGTCTCCTCAATGCTGCTCCTGCCAAATTTCTCAATGATTTCAATGTGCACCAAGATGATCCTTCCAAAGCACTGGTCTCTTAGTCTCCTGAACTCTTAAGTATCACAACTCCTGCCCTACCTCATACACTCACACCCATGGTCATATTGTAGACCTTGCACCATTACCAAGAAATGCAACTACTACATATTTCAATTTCAAGAATCCTGCTCTTTCTCAACCAACTTTTGTCCTTCCATTAATAGGTGTGGGCAAGAGCAAGAAGGAGCTAGAGCCCATAGACCACACTGTAAAGCCTGCGCTAATGCAGGTTATAGCAAGACACATTTTATTATATTACTTCATACTCCATTGCTAGAAATTTGAACATTGTCCACTAAAGTAAGTAATGCTGTGCTAGACATATTTGTGCAAACTGCTGATTGTTAATGAAGTTATTTAATAACATACATTTCCAGGAGTTAATGGAATCAAAAGGGTGAGCTCCTTTAGTGTTCCTACTATGGTAGTTGAAAGGAGCTAGCTTTGCTTAGAGGAATAATGGTGAAGACTGGGAGACATAAGAGACTTATCTTTTTCCATATTTATGTATTGTGTGAGTTGTAAAAAAAAAGAACCAGCATTTAAGAATCAGTTATATAAACTAAATGTTTTTAGTTTTAAAAACAGCAAATAATGTTAACTAGTGATCCACAAAAGCACCAATAAATATATGAAAAAAAGTTATAAAGATGAACACTGAGGCAAGTATTCTGTTATTCTTTGTAAGCAACTTAGTTATTCTGCCTTGATACTTTTACAATTTTTCTCCTTACCATTCTGTTTTTGAAAATCTAAAGATATATTCTAGGTGTTAACTTTTTCATTTGCAGGATATTTAAAGGTGTGAATTTATTCTCATTGATTTTACCTGAAATATACTGTATTCTTTTTCCAATTTTGCCTTTTGTTTTTATTTAAGGGACACATAAGATCCCTTTTCTTTTCACCTATCTCCCCTTTTATCACATCTTATTCACCTTCATGCCAGCCTGCCCTTTCTTGTGGCTTCTGTCATGTTTATGTGGAAACATCGTATGTCCTGAGAAGAATGAACATGCTCATTATTACGTTTCTTAAAATAAATAATTTCTGAGGTCTCCTCTTTTCTGAAACTTCATAAATACTTATTTCCTATTACTTTATCATACATTTTAATTTCCAACTTTTAAAATGTGCTCATTCCTAAATCAGAAGAATCCTTCCCAGGTACTGAATTACAGGGAATGAGAGATCGTGTGCCAACATCAGTGCAAGTTCCATTGTTTTTTAATTGGGACTTTATCCAAAACACTGTTTCAGGAGCATGTGCTGTGTTCACATGCCCTTTAATTACTTAAAAGACTTAGCTACGTGGGAGATGAGCTCTTTCCACATTCTGAACAGATAATGCACATGAATCTGTAAAACCATCAGTGTGCACTTTGACTGAAGGGCTTCCTGATCCATTCCTGTTTCTAATGGTTTATTGTGATCATTACCTGTTACAAAAGAGTAAGCTGCTACCACCAGTCTTGATTTTTAGGTGGCCTCTGGTTCTATGCCAGTAGTATTAGGAGAGTTTTGGTCTCTAGATGTAGAAAAAGTTGACTTTTATAAGAGTATACATCTTATAAAAATCACATTAGTTTTGTAAAGACCCTGTTATATCATGAAAGCAAGTTCCTATGTGCTGTCCACAGCTTCTAAAGGAGATATAGCACCTTTGAATCAAGTAGACGAGGTGTTGATTCTTCTTACCACTCATTTGAAGATATCATTGTTTATTAATACTCAATCCTTAAGTCCATGTGCAATGATCAATAATTTGTTTGCAGAAACATATGCATTTAGACTGACATTGTTACGTAGGACGTTTTCAGAAATTATCATGTTAGCTGTCCTAAACTACCTCTATGACAGATCCTTTAGCATTTCTTTGAGAAACTGAATGTCTTAAATTTATGTCTAATTCATAGCAAATATAGAAACATGGACCAATTAAATGTGTACCATTTGTATTCTGTTTATCCATATACAAAGTGAGAAACAATTACTTATTTTATATATTAAGAATAAAGCAACTAAAAATGTCCTAGATACCCTATAAATGTTTAGTAAATATTATTTTTCCTCTGGACCATGAAAAACCTAATATGACACACTTATTTTAAGAGTTTTATTTGTAATCGTGAGAGAGTGAATGGAAGTGCACCGATGTTTTCTCCGCACAAACACAGAAAAGCAAAGTCTGTTCCACACAATGAGAAAACACTCAACACAGCAGCATCGTTTAATAACTTTCAGTATGAATACGAGGATATACTATAACTAGATTCAGTTTCCCATACCGCTGTGCCTGTGCTTAACCACTGGGTCAGATGATGAATACAATTCTCCAGTTCAAGTCACCTGTGATGGGATAAATTTTAATAATTGTCACCCTGTACAAAACATGGTGTGGAGAAGAGAATTATATCTCATTTTTTGTAAATTGTACATGATATAACTAGCATTGACAGATTGTGAGGGATAAATTGTTACAAGGTGACACAGCAAAAACAGTGAATTAAAGTTCTTAGCAAACCTAAGGCAACTATCTGGTTATCCCCAGAGTGCAGTGATGGTGTGGGTACATGATTAGATTATTCAGGTGTTTAACATACCACCTTACTTTTCTCTATAGTTTTCTCTATACAAAGACAACACTAATGTTTTTGACTCCTCATCTCTTTTGCTATCATGGATATAATAATGTCTAAAATCCCTGACAAAATTCATTTTTGCAACAAGAAATCAAAGAGAAAAACAACAAAAACCTCAACATGGCTCCTTTATACCTTCTAATTTTAATTATTTCTTCTGTTTTATAAAGCAGGATGGTGACCTACTATGAAATGAGCTAAGTGAATTACCATACTGGAATATATTTTTATTTTATAAACTGTGTGTTGACAGATTAGTTCTTTTCAGAAAAGCCATAATTTTGCAAAATATGTGGAAAAATAATTAATTCCTCAGTAAGTTAAATAAATTACCAAATACATTTATATAAAAAGTGTGCTGAGAGCAGCTTAATCTATTAAGTGAAATGTGGTTTAAAAATGAATTAATCTTAAGAGCTGACACCTGAGCTCTTACCAGGTAGTCTTTGTTTAAGAAAATATCTTACAAAGCCACTCGTCGTCATCGGCAGCCGTCCGTCTCGAGAGACGATGGTGTAGCTTCTTAAGTGTCTATCTGCACCGCCGAGAATGGCTGTGCAGTCCGACTCGGGAGTGACACGGCATCTGTCTCCTCCCATGTTGAATCGACATCTTGCGATGACGCTGGAGTGTCCTCTCCAGTGGAGCTGAAGCTACAGAGCCTGGGCAGGGTGATATGGAGGATCTGCTGTTGCCCATGCAGCAGACCCCCCCTCTCTTCGCAGCTGAAGGGTCCAAGGGAAAGACGGAGTCGATACAGCTTGGCTTCAGGTGCGCCGCAGGAGTTGCCGGTGTTGACTACAACGTCAAACCGCCTTAGGGACTCCGGCTCCGGATTTTCTGTCGGGGTTTACTCCCTTAGCCTTTCCCCTGAAGAGGTATGCCGCAAGGCAGCGGAGGTTTTTTGGAGTCAGAGTTTTCCTTCTCTGACAAAGCCACTAGAGGGCAATAATTAGTGGAAAACTACGAAAACAAAATGTATCAAAACTGCTGGAAATGAAAAGAATGGTGTGAAGGAGAGCAAAGAAGAAAAACAGAAAAGGAAGGAAAGAGGAGCAAGAGAGAAGAGGAGGCAACTGATCAAATCAACTGGAGGCTGAATCCTTTGTTGGCAGAAAGCACCAGGGGATAGTGTTTAATATTCAAGTTCAAATTATTTACTTCGTAGCAATATTAACTTAGGTCACATGGCCAGAACATAAGTAAAGTCATCCAAGTCAACAAAGGCTTTCTGTGAAGGGTGTGTGTGTGTGTGTGTGTGTGTAGGATGAAAATAAGGAAAACTGAGTTCAGTGAGTTAATGGGGTCATAACAAGGTGTGTAGTACCAATATATTATTTGTACTGATTTAGTGGAAGCAGTTGTTTTTTTAAAAAGTGACTATGGCTATGACTATGCTGGGCATGCTCAGAAATTTTGGGAAGTCCCCTCAGTATTTCATAAGACATGTATTTGGGATTTGAATCAATCTTTCAATCTTAAGCGGCAGGAAGAATTTAGCTACTACAGAAGATTTTAGATTAACAGACATACACATACACAGACATGTACACACACCTCAGTTATTAAGAAAAAGATTAGCATAGGGTTTTTCAGGGTTTACTTGTTCACAGTGGCAGATAAGACAGTTTAATAGACTCTCCTTAATACCAAAACTGTATCTATATGTACCTCCCATATATCCAAATCTATTTAGCTGGCTAGCTATCTAGCTATCATCTGTCTGCCAAAAACAAGGCCAAAAAGAAAAAGAAAAAGAAAAACGTAGAAATCCCAGAAGAAAGAAAAGCACAATCCAAAACAAATATGGAATACATTACTCCTGAGATGCACTGCGTCTCCCTCTACAACTAAGAAGGAATACAACTACCTCAGAACTAGAGACAACCAGAAGTTCCAGGAAACTGAGCTGCATGGAAGTCCAACAAACAAAGATATAAAGAAGAAATACTCATCCAGACAGGTAGGAGGGGCAGAGCCGGGGTGGAGATGACCCGGTGTGGTGGTGGCAGTGGCAGGCCAGTGGAAAGCATAGTTACACATTTTTGAAAGTTGGGAGGAACACCTGGGGAGTGCTCCCACCTCAGACCAGACCACACAGCTCATGGTCCCAGTTCCGGGGGAAATAAAGCCTTGTTGCTTCTGACTGTGCAGACCAGTGGAGGATGGGGTGGAGAAAGAAACCGCTGGTCTCTTAGCAGAGTCCACTTGTTTAAAGGGCCCCACAGTCCTAGAATGTCTGCAGACACACCCACTCTGGGAATGATGGCCAGGACAACAGCTAGAGAGGCACCAGTCCCATATGGAGGTGAGAGAAGTACCTGGATGAGGGCGAGTGCTGAGTGGGTGGCATTTTTACCTCTTGGTCCCCTCCCATACACACAGCACCACAACATGGTGAAGCGGGTTGCCTCATACTGACAAATACCTAAGGCTCTGCCCCTTACAATGTAACAGGAGTGAGAGCTCTACCTAAGACACAGAGGCAAACAAACACAGGAGCCTGTCAAGATGAGGAGACAGAGAAGTATGGCCCAAAAGAAGGAACAAATCAAAGTTCCAGTGGGAGAACTAAGCGACGAGAATATATCCAACCTAACAGATGAGGAGATAGCCAACCTAACAGACGTAGAGTTCAAAATACTGATAAAGATGTTCATGGGCTTGACAGACATGCTTGAGTATGGCAAACACATAAGAGAAGAAGTTAAGGCTATGCTAAGTGAAACAAAGGAAAATCCACACAAAACCAGTGGTGAAGGAAAGGAAACCAGGGTTCAAATCAATGATTTGGAATATAAGGAAGAAAAAAACAGTCAACCAGTGCAGAATGAGAAAACAAGAATTGAAAAAAACGAGGAGATGGGATTGTTGGAGGGAAGAGGGGTACTGGGAAGAGGGGAGCAAAGGGAAAAAATTGGGATTACTGTAACAACATAATCAATAAAATATACTTTAAAAAAAAAGAATATATTACTCCTAATAATGGGGCAATGATAGAAGTACTCTAGGCCCTATGTCTGCAGACAATAAGAGCAAAAGAAGGCGCAGGTGCAACTGACAGTGCTATGTGTTTGGTTATTTGCATCAGGATCATCCAGGTCGGTGACCCCCAGCCCACCCATTGCCAGCCCCTCCTTCAAGCAGCAGCACCAGGGCCTCTGCCTCCAGGTAGATCTGGGAGAGGTGTGTCACACCAGCTAATGACTTTGTCGATTATTTTAAAATTCTATTTATATTTATATATTTATAATAGAAAGAAAACTATACTGTTAATGCATCGATATTGGTACTAATTCTGGTGCTATGAGCTAAAGAGATAAATTTAATCAAAACAGGTTTATTTGAAAAAATTTCTTCTAAATAGTTGTTAAGACAGTTATAACTTAGGGAAGTGAGTCTATCATAAAGCTTTCAGGTGGCACTTTGTGCCTTCCCTCAGAGAACTATTCCTTTAGAATTCTGGACTATAGATATCAGATTTGGAGCAATACTCTGTCACCTTGAAACTGAATTTTGGGTTAATTTAATTTAAGTGTTCTGCCCCATTTCATGGCTTCCTGGAGGACATATAAACTGGGCCTACGAAGCAATCCATAAGAACGGTATTGGGCGCTGGAGGGTTTGGCTAGTGAAGGTGGAAGCTGTTTGCCCTGATAGAATGCTGGTTTCTTCCTCTAAAGGGTAATACTCTGTTCTTGGCTGGCTATTGACCTAAGGTTTAAGCCCAATGGGTTAACAGAACAAAAAGCCTAGGGATGTTAGAGGGAAATATGTTGTTTGCTCACCTCATTTTTCCATTCCATGGCTTTTCCCATGTTAAGTCTTCTTGCCTTTTGTTCCACATCTTATTCACTTGACCCTACAGAGGTGGGAGGGGCTTTGGTTGAAGATATTTGTTAATCCGCATTTCCTGATTATATGTATGTGTTGATAAAAACTGCAAGTTCTCAGGATTCAGTTCTTATCTTCTTCCGAATCGGCCCGGACTCACAAGAAACCAGCCCTAGGAGCACATGTCTGCTCTTCAGACTTAACTTCCCACTGCTTGGACATCAATGTCTACACTCCAAGGGAGACAGTGTTCACCTGTCTTTCCAGTTTGTGTTCTCTTAAAGGCTTTCTGTAGAACCCCTTAGCCATTTTCTGTTGTGTTTCATTGTTGGTTTTTTCTTTTTGTTTGTTTGTTTTTTTTCCACCTTGGAGTCAATTTCTTACCTTCATTCAACATTAAGGAATTAGAATTGGAACTGCAGATTCTGACTTTGCATTCCCACTATGTCCAGCCATAGTAGCTAACATAGATCACAAGAGGTGTTGCACAGAAGTCAAATGACATCAAAATACTTCAACAATAAATGTCACTTATTCAGTAATAAATGTCAATATAAGATTCCTTATTGCAATATAACCCCTTAAGATGTTTCTAGAGAAAAACTTACTAATAAAGTTAATCCCCTTACTACCAAAAAGATGTTAAAAAAAGTTAAAGTACCACAGATTGAAATCAAATAATGTTGCCCTTGTGAGTTAATGGCCCAAAACTGTCTGAAACTTTTCAGTTAGAGCCCAAAGAAATTTAAGTATTTCCTGGTTTTGTATTTGTCTTAGTAGTAGCCTGAGCAATTCTGCATTCCTGGATGAAGCCGGATCTCCTTTGTGGCTATATTCTAGGCTCTGCCTTACAGTCTCCATGAGTTTTTAAGATCCAAAAAAAGCCATGGAAGAACACTTCCATTAAAAGATTATTATGGCAATATGTTCTTTTCACATCTGGAAGGAAAAGTTCTTCTGTGCCCCTATTTCCTCTCAGAGAGATTTAGAGATTGCTGCCTATTTGTAAAATGTAGAAAATTCCTATGACGATATCCCCAAACCCCAGGTTTATTAGGTTCCTTATTTTGATACTTTCTCAAATATTCAGAACTTTACAACTTCAACTTCCCCTTTCAACCCTGACTTCTCCTCCTCTAGTCCCAGGGTAAGCTTCCTCTAGACAATTTGTTGTTCATTCTTGGCCCTTGGACACAGTGGCTGCTTCCATCGCCTTTTTCCAGGAAAATGGTTAGGCTCATGTAAACTGCTCTCATGGAAGATTTCTCTGGGTACCTTCCACAGATGTCTGAACTGTAGCAGCTAATAAAAGTTCTAAAGTCTGTGGCTGTGGAGACCAGTGTCTCTTGGGTGCCCTCAAGACAGGATCTTTTCTCAGGATTTCAGTGCTCTAGATTGGCTCCCAGCAACACCCAGGTGAAGAGATACATAGAGCAAAGAATGAGGAAAGGGCACTGAGCTTCCATGTTCTCTCTTAACACCATTCTCCCCAAATCTTCATGGCTCTCCAACCCAAAAGCTACCAGAACCTGTCCATTTGGGTTTTAATGGAGGATTCATAATATGGGCACAACTGATTAAATCATCAAACATTGGTAACTAATTCAGCGACAAGCCTCTCTCCCTCCCCAAGGTCAGTGGAGATAAGACAGACTAAAAAGTCCAACCAACTAATCAAATGGTTGGTTCTCATAGCAACCAGCCTCCATCTGCAGGTGGGTTCCAAAAGTCACTTCATCAACATGACAAGACTCCCTTATAGCTCCTGTCACTTGGGAATTCCAAGAGTTTGGGGAGATCTGTGCCAAAAAATAGGTGAAGACCAAACATGTATTTCTTATTACAGTCACAATTTCACAAGATCATACCTCAAAGTCAATCCACCAGAGGGTGGAAGGTGGGGCCATTTATCAATGGACTCCCATCCCCCATCAGTCAAGAGTTGTCCTGGGTACCTTACCTACCCAGCTGCTGCCTTTCTGGGCTCTGGAGAAGCTTCAGACAGAGAAGAGAGATGAGGAGGGCTGAAGGGAAAAAGCAAGAGCCATTTAATGTAGGCTGTCCGCAGAGGGCCCAGCCCTGGGCCAGGCTGCTCTCTGTGGCCAAGGCTACAACAGAGGGACTGACAACTGAAGGAAAGGATCGCAGCATAGAAAAGAAAAAGAAAAGCACATAATAAGATGGTGTATTTAAATCCAAATACATCAATAATAAAATATTTTTACACTAGAATTTTAAAAAATCTACCTAGTATTTACAATAAACCAACAAATGGAAAAGGATACTCAAATGTTAAAAGTAATAGAATGGAAATTCACATGCCATAAAAACATAAAGCAAAAACAAAAGGAACCTGGCATATCATTATGAATATCAAGAAATAGAAACTTAAAAGTGAACACTGTTATACATAATAAGGGGAGCACTTGAAAACAATAAAAAATTTCAATTCATTAGTTTGATATAAATCTGAAGTTGTATACACCAAATACCATCATCAAAACACATAAAGCAAAAAATTGCCAGAGATGTGAGAAGAACCAAATTCACAATTATAGTGAAAGATTTTATACACCTTTATACATGATTTTATAAAGTAGATCCACAAATCAATGTAGGATTTAGAAGAGTTGAACAATGTAATTATCAGTTATAATTTGCATAATTGATTGGTACTGATATTCATAGAAATATATTGATAATTTATATCTAATATTGGTGGTAATTATAATTGTGAATTCAATTATCTGACTATCTCTCTATATATCCATCTGTCTCTTGTCACACCAATAAGAACACTGAACAATTAAGAGAGATGAACTTCATACTGGATCATAAAATAAATCTTTAAAATTTGTAAAGATTTATATTATATCTATATCAAAGGTTGGTAAACTATGAATCACGGGTCACATTCAGGTAGCTTCTTATTTTTTAAATAAACTTATATTGTAATAATAGAGCCGCAACATTGTCTACAGCTGCTTTCATGTTACAATGCAGAGTTGAGCAGCTGTGTCAGAGACCTTAGGACCCTCTGTATTTGTGGTTCTGCTAGTTCAGTGATCTTGCTTCCCAAAGGAGGAATTCTTCCACCAGGGAACTCATCAAACTGGAAGTTGAGCCTAACTCCTGACTACTTGGTGCCTGTCCTGCTTGTAAAACAATAAG
Source organism: Furipterus horrens (assembly GCF_987537825.1). Classification (NCBI taxonomy): domain Eukaryota; kingdom Metazoa; phylum Chordata; class Mammalia; order Chiroptera; family Furipteridae; genus Furipterus; species Furipterus horrens. Next base: position 64,851,572 of record NW_028327171.1, on the reverse strand, counting down.
AAAAAAAGGGGAGGAATAATCTGGGTGGACAATTAATTCTGAATAGGTGAAGGAACTGGATTGTTACTAAGCAAAGGGCATGAGGAAACACATATCTGGAATTTAAGGAATTCTTTTACCTTGAAGTATTTCCTAGTGCACAGCAGATGAGTTGTTATTTAAAATATCCAGCAGATGGTGCCCAAGTAACATGCATAGTTGACCTGGATAATCCTAAAGGCTGGTACAAGAGTTAATTTGCTCCCAGAGGCAGCTATCCTTGGCCTTAGAAAAGAAAGGGCTGCATTTGTGGTTGTTAATGCTAGCCCCCGGGCCTCTATACAGTGACTGAAGTAATCGCTTATTTTACTCTTAGTGTAGAAAGAATACAGGTCAAACCAATATCTTATAGACATTTTATAGTTTTGATACAATCATAACATTTTCTTGAAATTAAATAAAAATGTTGTGGACATAAGGGCAACGCTTTATAATCATATATCACATTTTTAATTGAAAAGTCAAATTTGAAAGGTGTGCTCTATTTTTTTAAATACACATGTGTAAAAGGCCTTTAATCAAAATTACTTTAAATGCATAAAACGCGGGTTAAAACTCTCAGCTTTCTTAATTTCTTTTAGTATAAAAACAAAAAAGCTAAATGAGGAAAGTGCAAGTTATAACTTGAATGTATTATGCATGGTCATTTAACTCATTAAATGAAAAAATGCTTTGTGAATTCTCAGCTACAGAACTTTTCTGCATTTCCCAACAACAGGGAGCAATGTCACAATATTCTTGTGGGAAACCAATGTTTTATATCATTTAGATCTTTTTTAAATTGAATTTATTGAGGTGATGTGGGTTAATAAAATTATATAGGTTTCAGGTGTACAATTCTATAATACATAATCTACATATAGTGTGTGGTCACCACCCAAAGTCAAGTCTCTTCCATCCCCATTTATACCTCCTTTACCCTTTTTGACGTCCCCCATTTCTATTTTCCTCTGGTAATCATCATACTGTTGTGTGTCTGTGAGGCTGTTTGTTTTGCTGAATCCCTTCACCTTTTATTACCCAGCCCCTCCAAAGCCCTCCCCTCTGACAGCTGTCAGTCTGTTCTCTGCATCTCTGATTCTGTTGTTGCTATTTTGTTTGTTAGTTTATTTTGTTCATAAAATAGTATAAACTTTATTTTGTTCTAGGGTTAGCCTTCAATCCTGAGCACTTGTTAAGCCTTGTTTGATCTTTTATAGGAATCCCCCATCAGTTGAAATGAGTTAGTATATTATAAAGTGTTTTAACTTAAATTTACACAACTATAGATAATAAAAAATACTTGCTAAAGAAAGCTAAAGCAAGGTATAATATACTTTATGGTGATTTAATTGTTTTGGGCAAAAATGGTTGAAAATATAGGCTAGGGGAAAAAAAAACTGGGGTTTTTCTTTCTCTGTATAACCTGAAACAGGTCCTTAGACTTTCTCTGTGCCTTAGTTTCTTCAGCTATAAAATGAGGACAGTCCTGACTGGTGTGGTTCAGTGTGTTGGGCATCATCCCGTCCCACAAACTGAAAGGTCACTGGTTCAATTCCCGGTCAAGGCACATGCCTAGGTTGTGGGCGAGGTCCTGGTTGGGGGCCTGCAAAGGCAAATGATCAATGTACTTTTCCTTCTCTTTCTCCCTCCCTTCCCCTCTTTCTAAAAATAAATAAAATGAGGACAATTATAGTTTTTCCTCACAGTTTTGCTTTTTAAATAAAGCACTTAGACATGTCTAGCATATAGGATGTGCTAAACAAAGGTAATCTATATCATCATTATTATTATTCAACAAATTGAAATTTTGTGAGCACAGCTAAAAATCTTAAAATTTCCCTGTGTACTTTGAAACATTTATTTAGCACAACTTTTTTTCTTAAATATTTTCTGCAAATCAACTTTCTTTATAGAATGCAATGTTGTTATCTTCTATTTAAAGAGCATGACACTTAGGGCATAAATAATTAAATTTAAATATATTTCAATTAAATCATGGTTTAATTTATGAATCAGAATTAATTTCCTCATTTTTTAATGAAAGACATTCTGGTACAATATATTTATATTAATATTCTTCACAATTAAAATATAGCTGCAAATTTTATACTTAAATGTAATTAACATTTTAGAAGGCATACTCTATATATTTCAAATAAGGTATCCAATTTAATATAATTCAGTTAATTCTGTAACAACAATCAGACATAGGTTTTGTTGTAGTTTGTGGGGAATCGCTCCTTGTGGTTCAGGGAATTTTAGCCCAGCCTGAGCCTGACTTGCCCCACCCCCGGCTTGTCTTTAAGTCTCAACAAAAGGCTGCATGGGAGACATGACCAAAAACCATTCAGAGGGTTTCCGTGGGAATTTGATTTAAAGAATGCTTATTATGCTTTGGAACTTGCTCTGCTTTTCTTATCTCTTAATTAAGTATGAACAATCTCTGGCAAGGAATATATGAAACCTTGCACCTAATGCCAGTGTCGGGTCAAGATGTTTAATAGACCCTGGCACAGACTGGTCACTGTACCTGCTGTACTGAAACTTGTAATCTGTTATTGTCAGTTGAAATCCAGGTGCCTGAAAGCTATTGTTGATTTATGAATTTTGACCTTGTATCTCCCACGCATATCCTTCTCAATAAAAAGCATGAGGGACGGAGGTCTGGCTGCTATTCTCCACTAGAGAGAGTAGCCACCTCCCTACCCCTCCCCCTGACACATAATATAGTGTCCTGGATAGATTTGTTCTGCCCTGGTCGTGAAACCTCAGCTGGATACATTAGTTTCCAAATGAGCCTAGGGCATTGGAGGCAACTCCACCTCAGTAATTATAAAAGTTTATTTAAGTCAACTTTAAAGGGAGCACTAGAAGACTCCTCTGTCCCTAACATTCTCATTTAGGGAGACTTCAGGACCTACATTACATTGAGAAACTACTGTATCAACAATACCTTAACAATTAAACTTATCATATTGAAAAGATAGCAATACTTCTGAAGTTTTACCATTATTTCATGAACCACTGAAGAAAAAGAATACTACCAATTAAACTATGAAACAATGCTTTTTTATCTATTAGATATGCTATTTTATACTTATATAGAGAGAAATATTGTAGACGTTTTATTGTATTTACTGCAGGCTGTGCCTACAAAAAATATACATAGAAGTAAACTAAATCAATTAATACATTTCTAGAAGTTCTTTGCACTCAGATCCAACTTTTATGAATCTCTCTTTAAATCCTAGTTCTTTTGGTCCTCTTTGTCCACATGATATTGTCCTCTGTGCCACCAAGAATCATAATAAGATGGACATTCTGAAAAGAACCCCTTTTTTGTCCTGGGTTTCTTTCAAACAGCTGACACCCATTCTACTAGTTTTTATGAAAGGGCTTCCTTGAATACTACCAGATACATTCTTCTTTCTCCTCCTCCTCCTTCTTCTTCTTCTTCTCTTTTCTTCTTACTTAAATACCCTTTATCAGCAAGTCCTTCCTTGTATCTCATAAATTACAAAAACATCACCCATATTTCTATATCTGTTCTCTTGTTATTTTTTCCTAGTTTACATTCTTATTGCCTGTTACTCCAAACACACAAGACTGTAATTTTATGTGAGCTGAATTTTCTCCTCCTTTAAATTTTATTTTTTACCCAACACCTAGCATAGTGCCTATTCCATAAAAGGTGCTCAATGAATAACTGAAATAGTGAATAAATTACTACTCACCTAAACTATAAAAAATTCAGAAAAGTATTCCTTTACAGGAGCTCCCTCCCTTAGAAAACTGGGTGTACAGCTTTTGTGTACAGTGTTTCTTCTTATTCTGAATAGCTTGATGGTAAAACTCATTCTGGTTAACTCTTGGTTTATCATTCATATAATTCTTTTCTAGCTATTTATTTTCTCAAACATTCATGGGTTTCGTTGTATGTACTTAGTTAGATACTAAATGTAAATAGCTTAGTACACCTTCTGACACATAATAAGTGCACTATAAATGCTAGTTATTATTAAGTTTTAAACTTAAACAAGTCTTTGGGGCTCTGTTCCAGCATTCTACATGAGTTTGAACAAAAATATTAAAATTGACTTGAAATGCATTATATGCTAAATACATATAAAGGAGCATATACATTATGTTGAATAAGACTCAATAAATTTTCATTTAAATAAGGTAAATATAAACTTTACTCCAAATCTGTCTTATGAATCAAATAATGATTCATATGGTGATGGTTAGATAGGTAGATAAATAAATACAGTCTTGCTGCATTCTTACTGCAATGTCTACTCATGGATAGATTATATGTTCCCAAGTAACTTACATTATAACCAGTATAAAAATCCAAACACAGAAGTGTTTAGGTGTTTGCTCATAGTATTCTTTTTTTCTGTTTTCTTTTTTTTATTTTCCCCAAAGAATACTGAAATCTATCATTACAATACATTTTATAATTATTTGAGTTAGAAAGGAACTAACATTTGAGTGCCCACTGTGTACCATATACAGTACTGTGGCTTATGTATTATCATTATAATTTCATTATTTTTGTCAGATATTTGTTACATTTTAAATTTATGTATTTTTTTCTCTCTTTCTGTTCTTTCAGTTTTATTTTGTATTGGTTTCTGGTGTAGAGTTTAGTGGTTAGACAATCATATACTTTACATAGTGTTCCCCTCATGCTATTCAGCTACCTGAAATAGTTTGCCTTCAGCTATTCACATGGCTTGCTAGAGTTTACTCATCCTGTTATGCACTTTGAGCCTTCCTCAACTGAGAAGGTGCCATCGATCTTTTTTATTATTGTTGTTGTTGTTCTGTTACAGTTGTCCCAATTTTTCCCATTTCTCTCCCCTGCCCTGCCCAGCCCACCCCATTCTCTCATAGTCAATCCTCACCCCGTTGTCCATGTCCATGGGTCATTTATACCTGCTGCTTGACTAGACCCTTCCCCTTATTTCCCCACTTCATCCCTCCCCACTCCCCTGCAATCTGGTTATCAGTCTGCTCCTTGTTTACATGCCTCTGGTTCAATTTTTCTCATTTGTTGGTTTTGTTTATTAGATTCCTCTTATAGGTGAGATTATATGGTATTTGTCTTACTTCACTTAGCATAATACTCTCCAGTTCCATCCATGCTGTTGCAAAAGGTAGGAGTTCCTTCTTTCTTTCAACTGTGTAGTATTCCATCATGTAAACGTACCAGTTTTTTTGATCCACTCATTTACTGATGGACACTTAGGCTGTTTCTAGCACTTGGCTACTATAAATAATGCTGTTATGAACATACGGGTGCATAAGTTCTTTTGAACTGGTGTTTAAGAATTCTTCGGGTATAATCCTAGAAGTAGAATCACTGGGTCAAAAGGCAGTTCCAGTTTTAGTTTTTTAAGGAAATTCCATACCATTTTCCACAGTGGCTGCACCAGTCTGCATTCCCAACAGCATGGCACTAGGGTTCCTTTTTCTCCATATCCTCATCAGCACCTGTTTGCTGATTTCTTAATGATGGCCATTCTGACCAGTGTGATGTGATGTCTCATTGTAGTTTTAATTTGCATCTTTCTGGTGGCTAGTGATGTTGAGCATTCTTTCATATTCTTATGGGTCCTCTGTATGTCCCTTTTGGAGATGTGTCCTTTGCCATTTTTTAATTGGATTGTTTGTCTTGCTGGTGTTGAATCTGATGAGTTTTTTAATATATTTTGGAGATCAAACCCTTGTTCAAGGAATCAGTGGCAAATGCTTTCCCATATAGTTGATTCTTTTTTCATTTTGATGATGTTTTCTTTAGCCATGCAGATGTTTTTAAATTTGATGTAGTCCCATTTGTTATTTTTTCCTTTATTTCTCTTGCACTAGGAGATATATTGGTCAAAATATTGCTGTGTGGGATATCTGAAAATTTATATTGCCTATGTTTTCTTCTAGGACTTTTATGGTGTCACAACTTATGAGTAAGTCTTTTATCCATTTTGAGTTTATTCTGGTGTATTGTGTAAGTTGGTGGTCTAGTTTCATTTTTTTTGCATGTAGCATTCTAGTTCTCCCAACACCAGGTATTGAAGAGGCTATTTTTACTCCATTTTATGCTCCTGCTCCCTTTGTCAAATATTAATTGACCATAGAAACATGGGATTGTTTCTGGAGTGCCACCAATCTTGATGGAATATTCTCTAACGTTGCATCATATTCATTTTCTTAATGACACTATGCAATTTGCACATGTGTATGTATTTACTTATTTCTTTTTGTTTCCTCCCACTAGTGTATAATCTAGTGAGTACAAGAATGCTTCACTACATTTCCAATGCCTACCAGAATGTCTGGCACACAATAAATTAATGCTTGTTAAATACATTAATTAAATAAATAACAGCATTCAGCAAAATGCAGTGGAGAGTTGAACACATTCTTTGGGAAATATTTAGAAATTTTTTTTTGTTAAATCATGTATACAACTTTGGAATTTAACAAAAAAGTTCACAAATAAATTATCACCCTTTTTAATATAAAAATGAGAAAACTTTTTAGCTGCTCTCTCATATATGCAAATTATTAGTTATTTGAAGCCAAATGAAAAGGTATTAGATTGGTATGGAGTGAAGACAAACACAAAGGATTCTGGACTCAAGGAAATCTAGTATCTTATGCTGGTGTTCACTCTAACTGTAATGTTGGGGAAGTGAGTGAACTCTCTCTTGGCCTGCTCTCCTCTTCTATGATGTGGTGAATTTGGAATATTCTTATAAATCCTGAGAAGCCTGAAATGTTCATTTAAAATTTTCCTGGTGTTGATTTAACTTTTGTAATGCAGTCTAAAGCAGAACAACTTGTACTTGCTTTTAATAAAAAGCACTTTGCCATTTCTACTAACTTTCTAACTTCATGTTCCTATCAGCTGCCATCTTAGGAGGAATGGAGGGATAAAAAGTTGGCATTTTTACCAATGCTGTCAGATCCTGAGGTCTGAGCTTCATAGAGAAAAGCCTGTGCATATTTAGTAGAAATAATAGATGTTTTAACTTGAAAAAATTTTGAGTCTCCCTGTGAAAATCAACACCTGCTCTTTTGCTGTGTAATGCCATTATTGTGATCTGTGTGGAAGTTCTGAAGACATTCAGTTATATTCCCACTAGGGAAAAAATGGTACGTATGTCCCATAGGGAATAAACCTATCAATTCCAAATAACAGACTGCATGTGGATTTCCCATAAGACACTCTTACACCCAGTAGAAGAAAGCAAGTTCACCTTTAACAGGCAGCACTCTGCTGGCTGTCAGTGGAATGCTATTCAGTCTATCCCTCCAAGGGCATATTTGGAATTGTAATCTGATGACAGTTTAAATACAACTTATAAAGGCTCATACTCCTTGAGATGTTTCAGTCTCCAGTTGCCTATCACTTTCTTACCCAGTCTAGGTGACCTCAGTGACACTCTCACAGTTCCTCTTAATTCTTGCATCTTCTTAATATTTTACAGATCCTCTGTAGGAGGAGGTCCAATGGTTCTCTTTAGTACTCCTTTTCCCATGTCAGCAAACAGATCTGGGAAGACAACCCCATAATTATGCTCATTGGCTATGCTTTACATTTCTTGTTTCCAACCTCAGCTGGGCCCTAACCTTTAGACTTTTAGATATGGCTCTAAAATGTCATATGATTGCAACATTTACTGAGTACCTACAACATGCCCAGCAATTTATATTTATTTTGTAGTTTAGGGCTTTTTTAATTTTCTATTGTTTATGCTATTACAGTTGTCCCACTTTTTTCCCATTTGTTCCCCTCCACCCAGCCAGACCCCCACTTCCATAAACCATTCCCTTATTGTTGTCCATGTCCGTGATCTGTGAGCCGAAAGTTAGGCTGAGGAAACTAAGGCCAAGAGACAAGTAGCTAAGTAACTCGCCTCATTTCACACACTTAGCAAATCCAAACAGATTCAGTTGCTGGTCTCTTGAACTCAAGACCTGCTTTAACCCAGTTCTCAATCACCTCCTCTATCTCTATGCTGATAAACATCTTGGCAAAGTGTTAGCCATGAAGGTGATGACAGAATTTTTTAAAGTATGTGTTAAAGAATTATGTCTATCAAAAAACACATCAACCTAATGGAGAAATACATCATTTAACATTTATTTTTGTCTACTTTAAAAACTAATGCACGTTTGCTATAGAAAAATTTGAAAATACATAAGTATAAAGTAGAAAAAATTATTTATAATCTCACTATCCAATGGGAACCACCATTAACATATGATTATTTTGAAAATTATAAATAACAACATTTTAAATGTTTTAACATTTTAAAAATAATTAATTAATTATATATTTATATATTATATATAAAGGCTATCTCATTTTAAAATTATATAATTGTGTAGTTAGAATTTTCAGATATTAACTTTTATCATAAATATTTTAATCATGATATAATTTTGCATTATGTAGATGTGTATAGAATTAAGTCAAATTATTGTTATAATTTCATTTCCCTCTATTCTCACTATTATAAATAATGACCCAGTGAAAATGATTAAAAAAGGTTTGACTTCATCGATGTTCATTTCCTTGGGATAGAATATAAATCAATGGTAAGGGTGGACTTCTGGTCAAGATGGTGGCATAGGTAAATATGGCTCACCTCCTTGGAGGTGAAAGTCTGACAACTATGGATTAAAGAAACCACATCCATCCAGACTGGTAGGAGGGGCAAGGATGTGGAATGGGCTGGTCCCACATTCACACGTAGTGGATAAAAAATTGGGAGAAATATCTCAGGAGCAAGAAGTCCCAGCCCACCACCAGGCCCACCATCCCAGGGTTCCAGAGTCAGTAAGTTATGTTCATACAAATTCTGGATGCAAAAACCAGTGGGGATTGAGTTGATGGAGGAAATTTCTAGAGTCCCAAGCAATTACCCTTAAAGAACCCACACACAGACTTACTTAGACTCACTTCTTCTGAGCCCCAGAACTTGAGAAGCAGCTTGAAAGCACCAGTGGCATACAGGGAGGAACTAAAGTATCTGGCATCAAGGTGAGAGAGAGCTGGGGTACAGCTTTCTCTCAGACAGAGAGGTAGGCAGAAGCCATTGTCCATTTTCTGAACCCTCTCCCCACAGAGCCACAGAGCTGTCAGGCAGATGTCATATCCGAGACTTCACCAATCTGGCTAACACTGTTTGCCCCAACCTGGAGATCCCGTGAGGCTCTGTCTCACCCAACTTACAGCTGTTAACCTTCACTTTTCCATCTGAATGACTGGTCTTGTCTCATGCTACACAACTTCCTAAATCTTCTCAAACAAGCCAAAGCCAGCCTCAATGAGCCCCCAGTCCCTCTACCTCTTGCTAAGTGGCCCCAGGCCTGGCACTATCAGGAGCCATCCTAGATTCACAGCTTGGCTTTGCCTAGGAATCACCAAGCCCAGCACCAGTAGCAGCCATCTCAGATTGCTTTAGAGCTCATGCAGAGTGGCCCCAAGCAGAACACAGGTGGGGGATGACCTTTGCCTGTCTAACCTGGGAAACCTTTTGGACAACTACAGACCACTTGGAGCACTACCATACTGCCCCTGCACAGCTGATTCTCCATAGAAAGTGGGGGCTGGTGGTCAGTGGTCAGAGCCAGTACTTGCAGCTTACTGGTCTGAATTAATCCCTCCCATTGACCTGTCAACAGCAACCAAGGCTTAACTACAAGAGGAACATGTACTCAGCCTATATGAAGGGCACACCTTGAGTACCCAGCTTGTGCGATGGGGAGGCTATGCCACTGGACCTTACACAACACCTGTCACATTAGGCCATGCTGTCAAGACAGGGAGTCATAACAACTCCCTCTAATACATAGAAACAAACACAGGGAGATGCTAAAATGCAGATACAAAGAAACATAGTTCAAATGAAAGAACAGATAAAAACTCCAGAAGAAGAATTAAACAAAATGGAGATAAGCAACTATCAGCTACAGAGTTCAAAACACTGCTTATAAGGCTGCTCAAGGAACCTGGTAAGGATCTCAATAGCATAAAAAAGATCCAGTCAGAAATGAAGATACATTAATTGAAATAAAGAGCAATTTACAGGGAAACAACAGTAGAGTGGATGGAGCCAAGAATCAAATCAGCAACTTGGAACATAAATAAGCAAAAAACAACCAATCAGAACAACAAGATGTAAAAGGAATTCAAAAATATGAAGATAGTATAAGCAGCCACTGAGACAACTTCAAGAGATCCAACATTTACATCACAGGGGTGCCAGAAGGAGAAGATAAAGAGCAAGAAATTGGAAATCTATTTGGAAAAATAATGAAAGAAAATTGTCCTAATTTGGTGAAGAAAATAGACATGCAAGTCCAGAAAGCACAGAGTCCCAAAAAAGATGGATACAAAAAGGCCCACACTAAGACACATCATAATTAGAATACTAAAGGTTAAAGATAAAGAAATAATCTGAAGAGCAACAAGAGAAAAGCAGTTAGCTACCTACAGGGGAGTTTCCATGAGACTGTCAGCTGATTTCTCAAAAGAAACTTTTCAGGCTAGAAGGGATTGGCAAGAAATATTCAAAGTCATGAAAAGCAGGGACCTACCACCAAGATTGCTCTATCTAGCAAAAATATCATTTAGAATTAAAGGGCAGATAAAGTGCTTCCCAGACAAGAAAAACCTAAAGGAGTTCATCATCATCAAACAATTATTATATGAAATGTTAAAGGGACTTATTTAAGTAAAAGAAGAAGATCAAAACTATGAACAATGCTGGCTGGTGTGGTTCAGTGGATTGAGCACTGGCCTGCAAACTGAAGGTTCATGGGTTTGATTCCCATTGAGGACACATGCCTGGGTTGCAGGTCCCTGGTTGCCTCAATGTTACTCTCACTCATCGATATTGCTCTCCCCCTCTTTCTCCCTCCCTTCCCCTCTCTCTAAAAGTAAATAAGTGAAATATTTAAAAAAAATTATGAACAATAAAATGGCAATAAATATATATCTATCCATATTAAATCTAAAATGTAAACTAAGCAAACAGGAAGAACAGAGACAGAATCATGGACATGCAGATTGTTTTGATGGTTGTCAAATTGGAGGGGCATGTGGAGGAATGGGTGAAGAGGTGAGAGGATTTAGGAGTGCAAATAGGTAGTTATAGAATATCCATGGGGATGTAAAGTACAGAATAGGAAATGGAGTAGCCACAGTACTTATATGCATGATTCATGGACATAAACAATAATGTGAAGATTGCCTGAGAGGCTGGGGGGTACTGGGTCAAGGGGCAAAAAGGGGGACAAACTGGGACAACTGTAATAGCATAATCAATGAAATGTACTTAAAATAAATAAATAAATGGCAAAATCTCTTATTTAATGTTAAATTTTAAACTTACATTTACATGTAATGTAAACCCTCTTTAGAACTTTTCTAGAAGGTAACTTTATTACTCACCATGGACATATACCTAGCCTTAATACCTAATTTTTTTTTCAGTTATTTTTCTCACTATGTTGACATTGAGACCAAAAATCACCATGAGTAAAACTACTGGCTCCTTAATGAGTGAATGCAGCAACATCAAGGACTGGTAGACACTGTATTAATTACCACTGTATATTCACAGTGAAGTAAAACCTGTGTGTGTATAAATATTATTACATCTTGGCCCCAAGTATATATTTTTAATGTTTTGTGTGATGAAATTGGAGGTACTCACAAAGCACATCAGCGACATGATACAGTATGACTGTCATTTTGAGGGGGAAAAAAAACAAAAACATTTGTATAACTGAATGAACAGCTATTTTATGAAACACCATTTTTATATGAAAGAATGCCTGAAGACAAACTATAGTTATTCAGACTGGAATATCTGGCAATCAGTTGCTCAGAAGTAGACAAAATTATTTTCTCAAGAAATACAACTGACAGTATGTGTTGTCAATGAAAACTTTAAGCTTTTTAGAGAATTCAGTATATTTAGAATACTGGTATCTAAAACCACAAGCTTGACAGCTTCCCAATACTTAAAGAAATTTATTAGCCCTGGCTACTGTGGCTCAGTGGATTGAGTGTCAGACTGAGAAATAAGTATCACTGGTTCGATTCCCAGGTCACAGTACATGTCTAGGTTGCACATCAGGTCCCCAGTTTGGGGGCACATGAGAGGCAACCATACGTTAATGTTTCTTATTCTCTCCCTCTTTTTCTCCTTTCCCCTCTCTCTAAAAACAAATAAATAAAAAAAAGATAAAATAATAAAAATATATTTTTAAAAGGCAAAAAGAAAATTTCTGATGAACTTGGTAGTGATATCAATAAATATTACTTTTCAATTGTGTAATAGTATATGTCAACATTTGGAAAATATTTATAATTCAGGAAACCAATATATTTTCAAAAACCAGCACATGATATTACAAAATTATGCAATGATAAAAAAATTCATTCAAAATGCAAGATAGATAAATGAATTTTAATATAACAAAATATAAAAAGATTACTGATAGGTTTTCAGGTTCCACGTTGCAGCTAACTTTCAAGAAACTAGTGAGTTTTGCTATTATATCAAAGAAGAATATCCAGAACTCCCTGAAAAGTATTAAATGTATCTTTTTCAACTATATATGTGTGTGAAACCAAATTTTCTACATCTATTTCAAGCAAAATCATATATTGTAACAGATTGAATGCATAAGCAGATATGGGAGTCTCACTATCTTCTACTAAACCAGACATTAAAATGTAAAACAATGCCAGTGTTTTCAAAGAAAAATTTGTTCATTAAATATAGATATTTTTCATAACTAATCCAGCATTTGTGAAAACACGAGAAACCTTGATCTAAGAGAAATGCACATATCAAAATTATTATACATCAAAGGAATGAAAATCAAAACCATAATGAGATATCAACTCACACTTATTAGAATAGCTCATGTAAGAAGACAAGAAATATTAAGTATTGAAAAGGATGTGAAGGAAAGGGAACCCTTGTGTACTCTTGGTAGAAATGTAAATTAGTGCAGCCACTATGAAAACAGTATGGAGGTTTCTCTAAAAATTTAAAATAACTACCATATGACCCATCACTTATTTCTGGGTGTTTATCTGAAGAAAATGAAAAAACACTAGCTCAAAAAGATACAAACAACCTATGTTTATTGCAGCATTATTTATAATAGTCAAGGTATAGAAACAACTTAAGTGCTCATCTATGGATAAATGGATAAAGAAATTGTGAGCTAGATACACACATACACATACACAATGGAATATTACTTAGCCACAAAAAGAATGAAATCTTGCCGTTTGCAACAACATGTATAGACCTGGAGGGTATTATGCTCAGTGAAACAATTCAGTAAGAGAAAGACAAATACCCTATAACCTCACTTATATGTGGAATCTAAAAAACATTCACACAAAAACAGCAAAAATCAAACTGACAGGTATAGAAAACAGAGAACAGATAGGTGGTTGCCTGAGGTAGGGGTGAAGGATGGAGGAAATGCATGAAGGAAATATAAAATATTTTTTCTCTCAATAAATACACAAAATAAAATTTAATAATAAAGAATTACATGGGTTGTTTTCAAAAATCTTTGAAGAGAGATATTCCTCACAGCATTGAATATGAATGCAAAGACTTGGAGTTAGCCTATATGTTGTTCACTAGGTGACTAGATAACAATCATCATAATAATTTATTCAGTACTTGCTATGTGACCTTGCTATTTTAAATGCTTTATTTATTACATATTTGAATTATGTAATCCTTACAACAAACCTATGAGGAAAGGACCAATATTTTATATTACAGGTGAAAACATGAGCCATGGGATGTCAATGGCTTGCTGGTAAACATGTAAACACGTAGAAACTTTATTTTCTAAATATGACCTTTTCTCCTTTCTTTCTTTTTGTCTCAAGCTGGCCTCATCCAGCACCCTTACTTATTCACCTGCCTCCTTCTCTCTTATACTTTCACTCCCTTAATTATTAAGCCCTTAGGGCAATGAGATTCTGATCAGCATCCAATAATCTTAGGAACAAAACCTCAGATCTGTTGACCCCAGAGACAAGAGTTTTGGTCAAACTAGAGATAACATCTAGGCCTCAGTCCTGTTTCAGCTCCAGATCCAGAAAAGCAGCAAAACCAGATGAAACAATGCTATGGCTGATAGCAAGACAAACTGCACTGATCAACGACCTCCTACCTCAGTGCTCATGACAACCCTGATCAAGACCCGAAGTCCCTTAGTCACCATGATGAATAAGTTTCCCTATACATCCCATCCCTTGGAAGCCACCCAGGAGCCAGGTCTTTGAGTATATTAGCTTACCTGTCTCTGGGTATGGGCCACTTCCTAAAAATAAACCCTTACTTTCCTAGCTGCAAACTCCTGTTAGTGTCTCATTAGGGTTTGATGTGAGCAGGCAAACTGACCCTTTAATTCAGTAACAAACAGTGGGGCAAGATTTGACCTCTTAGTCTCACCTTGGAGTCTATGTGTTTATTCATATTCAAGTTCCTGGAATTGTCTTACTTGCACAGAACAAAGCACCATGCAGCAGTAAGAAACAGTGGGGGAGTACTGCACAGTTTCACATGGTAGAAGTTCTACAAACAATATCAACTTAAAAAATGTGGGGAAAAACTTCCAGCCAAGATGGAGGCGTAGACAGATATGCTGCATCTCCCTCCACAGCTAAGAAGGAATACAACTACCTCAAAACTAGAAACAACCAGAAGTTCCAGAAAATCAAACTGCATAGAAGTCCAACAAACAAAGATATAAAGAAGAAATACTCATCCAGACAGGAGCTACAGCTCTACCTGGGACATGGAGGCAAACACAGGAGCCTGTCAGAATGAGGAGACAGAGAAGTATGGCCCAAAAGGGGGTATGGATCAAGGTTCCAGTGGGAGAACTAAGCGACGAGGATATAGCCAACCTAACAGATGCAGAATTCAAAACACTGGTGATAAAGATGCTCACAGGTTTGACACGTATGCTTGAGTATGGCAGATGCCTAAGAGAAGAAGTGAAGGCTATGCTAAGTGAAATGAAGGAAAATCCACAAAAAACCAGTGGTGAAGGGAAAAAAACCTGGGTTCAAATAAATGATTTGGAACGTAAGGAAGAAAAAAACAGTCAACCAGTGCAGAATAAGGAAGCAAGAATTGAAAAAAATGAGGAAAACTTTCCAAATTTTTCAAAGGAGATGGACATACAGGTCCAGGAAGCATGGAGGGTCCTGGGCAAGCTGGACCCAGAGGAGACCACACAAGGATGCATCATGATTGATATGCTAAAGGTGAAAGATAAAGACAGAGTCCTGGGGACAGCAAGGGAGAGGCGGAGAGTTGCCTATGGGGGGGGGGGTACCTGTAGGACTATCAGCTGATTTCTCAGAGGACACTTTGCTAGCAGGAAGGGACTGGCAAGCAGTATTGAATGTGATGAAAAGCAACCTGCAACCAGAATTGCTCTATCCAGTAAAGCTATCGTTTGTAATGAAAGGACAGATGAAGCGCTTCCCAGACAAGGTGAAGCTAAAGGAGCTCATCATCACCAAGCCATTGTTATAGGAAATGTCAAAGGGCCTTACTTACGAAAAAGAAGATCAAAACTATTAACACTAAAATGACAAGAAACTCACAAGTATCAACAACTGAATCTAAAAAATAAAAACAAAATCCAACTAAACAAACCAGAATAGCAACAGAATCATAGGAATGGGGATCATTTGGAGGGTTATCAGCTGGGAAGGGGGAAGGGGAGAAATGGGGAAATGGTGCAGGGACTAAGAAACATAATCAATTGGTACAAAATAGACAGGGGGATGTTAAGAATAATATAGGAAAGGGTGAAGCCAAAGAACTTATATGCATAACCCATGGACATGAACTAAGGGGGGTGGGACTGCTGGAGGGAAGGAGGGTACTGGGCAGAGGGGAGCAAAGGGAGAAAAAATTGGAACTACTGTAACAACATAATCAATAAAATATACTTTTTTTAAAATGTGGGGGAGAGGGTGAATTGTATTTGCAATTGTATTGCAATGACTATGTAGGAAATTACCATTTGTATATATTTTTTAAATATAAAACTGTACAATATTGTTTTCAAGGATAAAGAAGTATCTCAATAAATGTATAGAAACTGAATTGGAAAGATACTTTTTTCTTACTCCAGATAAATGTCTTATGATGGGGAAGAAATGGAATGGAAAATACATTTGTGGGAAAGTATAAATAAACAAAATAAAATGGTTCTTCTTAAAATGATGATAATATACCACAAATGAAATAGCACTGTTAACTCAATATTTAATACCAAGGTTAACAAAAGCAACAAAAATAATATCTGCTTCTCCCCATACTTCCCATAAAGACATAATTTGCAATCTTCTTGAAAAAATAATTCTCCGTTTTTTGTCATCTGGAAAACCATATGCCAAGATAACTGAGGAACAGGTAGCTTTTTCTTTCAGTCCTACTTCTAATCAGCCTCCAAGATTTGAACCATGTTCTATGAAGCTCTCCTCAACAAAAAAAAAGGTGAGTTGCAGTGCCTGTAAAACTTTTAAGGTAGAACAAAATTCCTGGAAGAACAAGAACTCTGATAATGATTTTTTTCAGCAACTGAAAAAATTAAATATTTTGATATAAAATATGCTCCACCTATTAACAAATTCATGTGCCCTTTAATTTTGCCACTTCATAATTTTCTCTGTGCTGGAAAAGAAAATATTATTTCACAGTTTAGCTAGCATGAGAATTCAGTGACTCGGGATGCTAACCTTGTGGTAAGGTTCTCTTATGTCAAGGTCATTTTATTTTATGCTTTCTGTTCCATAGGCAAACCAGAAAGAATATTTCACTGAGTTTTCCTTAACTAATTTGTTTCTTTAAAAAGCCTCATACCCTCTCCCTCATGAGCACAGTCATATCTTGTATCTCCTTCAAAATGGAAAAGCCTGACATTTAAATGTAATTTTGTGGAGCTCCCAGAATTTATTTTCCTCCATCCTTTGGGTGGGGGCTCAAGTGCTATTGGGACACAGGTCTGCGGCAAATCCAGAAACCACAGACACTTAATTGTGCCTTGTCTGTTCCCACACTGCCCATCTTCCCCCCACACACCCTGCAATAGCACAAGCATCTTGCACATAGGGGTCATGTGCTAAGGTAGTAATATAGGGAAATAAACCCTGCAGTTGCACAGGACCAATTTCCCTAACAAAAGATCCATTTGTTTTACTTACCTTCACTTTATAAAACTGGTGCTTAGAAAACTAGAAATATCACTTAACACCTGTAGTTCTGTGAGGCAGAGGTACCTCCAATGCCCTGGCTCAGTTGGAAACTACTCTGTCCAGCAGAGGTTTCATGACCACAGCAGAACAAATTCACCCAGGACACTAGTATGTCTGGGGAAGGAAGGTGGCTGCTCTCTCTAGAGGAGAACAGCAATTAGACCTTCTTCCCTCATGCCTTTTATTGAGGATACACATGGGAGATACAAGGTCAAAATTCATGAATCAGCAATAGCTTTTAGGCATTTGGATTACAATTGACAAGAACAGATTACATGTACCAGTACAGAGGGCACAGTGACCAGTCTGTGTCAGGGTTTATCAAACATCTTGATGCCATACTGGCATTAGGTGCAAGATTTCATACATTCCTTGCTAGAGATTGTTTATGTAACATTAATGATAAAGAAAGCAGAGCAAGTTCTAAAGCATAATAAGCATTCTTTAAATCCAATTCCCATGGAAACCCTCTAAGTGGTCTTTGGTTATGTTCCACGTGCAGCCTTATGTTGAGACTTAAAGACAAGCACAGCCAGAATGCCGGTGGCAGGTCATGCTCGGCCAGGGCTACAATTCCCTAAACCACAAGGAGCGGTTCCCTACAGTTCTGTAGTTCTAAAAAAAGGAGGGGAAAGGATTTAATATCAGGGGACCTTGTAATTCTGCAGTGGGCAGTTAGATAGACATGAGCAGAGAAGAAATGATAGGCCAGGTACAGAAGGTAACTAGGGTGGAGAGTCACAGGTGCCTAGAAATGAACAATTGTAAGGTGGGACCTCACCCCCAAGGTGATCTTCCCTCCTCTAGCACGTAGTTGGTTATGTGGTTTAAACTCTTCCCAGACCTTTCCTCCCCTGGCAGGTTGCTAGTCATTTGGTAGACCCTCCCCTTAAAGGAAGAACAAGGAGGGAGGGCAGAGAAAAACCTCATAGACTCCCATACAAGCCCTTGAATGACCACTCCCTTAAGAATAAATCCCTATGGATAACATCTAGGCTTTGGTTGTATTTCAGCTCCAGGCCCAGAAAAACAGCAAAACCAGACAATGCCATGACTGACATCAGGACAAGCTGCAATGAATAATGACCCCCTGGCCTGGCACTGACCAATCAGTAAAGATCACAGCCCTGAAAGGGCACAACTGAAAAGCTGATGAATATTCTACTGAGATCCTCCCCCTGAGATCTCCAGATAAAAACCCTCAAGACAAAGGACTCAGCATGGCTCTCTCTCTCTCTTTCTTTCTCTGAAGCATGCCAGTGCCTTTCCCCCTCTCCTTCTCCCAGGTGCATTTTCTTTGCTTTGCTTTCTCCTAAACTCCATGGACCTTTCTTTCACCTCTGTAATGTGCTCTCTGAGCCCACAGAGCCCAGCTGGCTCAATTTTTCCATGGGTCAGTTCTTCTACCTCTGACTTTCTGAAAATCCTTTGCTTGCATTTTATTCTTTCGTAGCTAAAACTCAAGAACTAGGGTGAACTAAATTCTGACATCTGGTGCCATTTTGCCATTAACAACTCTAAATGTCAAATAAATATGACAATGATTCTTCTGATCATATATAGAATGAAACTATAAGTTATTTAGAAATAAAACAAATTGTATGTAAAATACGCCATAAAAATAGGAGTTGAATAAGTCCCTAGAAAATGTGAGAATTCTACTGAGACAATGCACATTTTTACTCTATAGGAGAGATGGCAGGCTTGGTCAGTCAGGCTGGTTTCACATCATTAGTGTAACTGTGGAGGTAGCGAAAGGCAGTAGATTACAAATGTGTGGGGTGGAAATTATAAAACTCAAACAATTTCCCCACCCAAAATTCCAGTTATATTTTCCTCTGAGATTCTAGCAGTTTTTATTTCCTTGATTATTATTCAACCTAGATAACTTTATGGACCAGGAATCCATTTAAACAAGATTGAAAAATGTATTTTTTATTTGTTACTTCTGAGGCCATTTTTTTTTAAGAAAAGTTGATGACTTCAAAGTATATAGAAAACTTTACATGATTTTTTTTACATAATTTATCTCAGATAAATATCCCCACCTAAACTATGAGCTAAGCACATGATTTTCTGATTAATTTTCTAGGGCTGGTATGGTGAACTATGAATAGAGAGCTTCCAAATATTTTTTGTTGGCAATGATTAGTGTCCGTCCATTCATTCACTCAATTATTCATCCAAAACCATGTTTATTATAATCTAGGCTCTGGGCTAAACCTGGAAATACAAAAGTAAATCAAATATAATTGCTGTCCTCCAGACGAACTAAGTCTAGCAGGAGAGAAGCACCTGTCAACAATCATTAGATCATCCAGTAAGAGTAAGGGTAAACTCAGTGAGAGCAGATATGAAGGAGTCCTTAAGTTCCCAAATGAGGGGTATGTGGAGACTGCTATGGTAACACAGAACAAGAATCTGAGCCTTGGGTTGGAAAGGAAGACATTTCCAGAGGTGTTAAATCTTGAATAGGATTAAAACACCAGTAAGAGCCAGGAGTGCAGTAGAAGGGAGTGGGCAGGAATGAAAGCCTTTATGTAGCAGCAAACAAACAGCAATGGGTAGAGTTGAGAATGTGGGATTATGACTGGAGGATAGATGAACTAACAGGGTTAGATCCAGTCTCTTATACTTCTTATTTGGAGAATCTTGGTCATGTTTCTTAAATTCTGGGTCTTAGTTTTCTCATCTTTAAAATGAAATGACAAAAATGGTCCTACCAGAAAAAACATTTTATTTAATGAGGTAATATACTTAATACAGAACTTGGCACATAACAAGTGATTAAGAAACATGTTCTTGTTGATGTCTACATGTTTTCCCTTCTCCATGAGTCTGTACTTCCACTTTCCTATAACTTCCTCCAGTACCCACAAAGGAAGCTCCTAATGTTGTTAAATGTAGTAGTCACACAAATCTTATTGTCATGAGGTCTCCTCTCAAGTTTGAACCCAAGGAAAATTAAAAACAACACATTTCACTGAATTCTGGACCCTGGCTATGCTGTGGCTCCGTGAGCTAAATTCTTCCTGCTCCTCCACTGATAGTAACAAGACATACATTCAAATGAAAATTGCCCTTCAGCCAGCAATGTTAAAATATGTTTATGAAATACCTACTCTATGCCCAATGGTAGATAAGTACAATAGGTAATAAAATGATGATAAATAATAAATAAATTCCTGAAGTGGGCTTGAGGGGGCAAGGGAAATGAGAAACTCATTTGGTGTGAATTAAGTCTGCAGATCAGAAGTGTTACCAGAGAGAATGCGTGAGTTAAAAGGACTGAGAAATGTTTACTGGAGAAGATGGGAGTAAATTAGAACATTGAAAGATACTCTCAGAATTTTCATATTCTATTTCCCCACATACATGCTGCTTTTCAGAAATACATATATATATATATATATATATATATATGTTCATATATATAAAAATAAATTTAGTTAGACCCATACTATGAACTTAATGATTACCTATTTATTGAGAAGTTATTTATACATTCTTGGGCTTGGTAAAGATTAATTACCTTCATCAGATTTTTTGCCAGCTTACTTATTCTTTCTGAGAGGTAAATATACTTGGAATTTATGTTGATAAACACAGTGTAAGATGCCTGGCCCACATCTAAGGAGGCTATTTATCAGAGGACTCAAAAGACCTCATAAAAGACTTTCTTTTCACATGGAAAATGTGCCTAGAGGGAATGATAAATCAAATATTGAGTTCTTGGTGTGCTAAAGTAACCCTCTTTAGTTACTTGCATTTAAAACAACCATTTTATTTTACTCCCAATTCCCTCGATCAGATGGATTGTGTTCTGGTTTGGGTCAGCTTGGCTGATCTCTGCTGAGTTTTCTCAGGCATCTACAATCAGCTGGAGGATTGGCTGGAAGCTGGATAATTTGGACTAATGTATTCATATATCTGGCACTTTTCAAGCTGTTTGACAGGATGACAGGCTGTCAGATGAGCACCTCTGTCCTCCTCCACGCTGTCTCATGTCCTCCTGGAGGTGAGCTCACTCTCTGACACATGTCTGAACTCAGGATACCAAGCAAAGCAAGCCTCATAAGGCTTAGCATTGAAGCTTTCTCAATATCCTCATGTTGCATTCTTATGATCAAAATAAGAAACAATGCCTGTCCATTTCCAAGGAGTGGAAAACAGAGTCTATCTTTTGTTGGGAAAAGCCGCAAGGGGTTTGTAGTCATTTGCAGCTTGACACAGAAATATATGTGTTGGGAATGTGAATAAGGTTGTCTCATTGGTGGAAAATTATTAGATTGGTAACTTCCTGTGAAATTTAAATTATGTCATAAAAAGCATCTCCTAAGTTAATTACAGAATTTTCATTTTCCCCAATAATTTATGCATTTATTTTCCAAATAATGTGGTAAAAATAGTGATGATGATATCATAATTCACATGTTCGAGTGATTGTTTCAGGCCAATGGTGTGATAAATGCTTAGAATTTGTCATTGTGTTTACTTTTTGAAATAATATTACAATATGGTTAAGTCATATAAATCTTCAATTATTTATAGTATATTACTTTCTATTACTGAGAGAAGAAATGAATTTGGAATTGAATATCATACTTTCTACTCTATATTCAGGTCATTTGGCTGTACAGAATCAAATTTTGTTGTACTCATTCCTTCTGGGATGAGAATTTTTAAACAGGGTAAACACTTTTTAAGTTTGCGTATGAAATTAGAACTAAGTCAGACAGGCTCAATGAAAATGTTGTTAAACGTAGAACAGTATCAAAGACTAAAATTTAGTGTAGTAATCAGTTTTAGTTTTTAAAATACAAAGAGATTGATGCTGATTCTGTAGAGGCAAAATTAGTACTTTTGAAGCCTTCCCTTTTTAAACTCCTTTTCTTTTGGTTGAACTCATCAGGTCAATGGGGAGAATTTTATGAAAATGTTATAACCTCCCAAAATAACTGTAATTGTGATAAATACTTAATTTGTATACCTTTATACAAAAATATGTAATTAAACACTATACTGAAGTAAACCAAATACCTATTTTAGTTTTCTATTTTTTTATTTTTTAGAAAATAAAAAACTATCTTTAATTTAACAATTAAAATATTTTAAATTTTAGCTTATGCATATATATGCAAAAGCTAACATGTATGCATCTTTATACACTATCATAATTATTTTAATTTAGTAAATAATTGTTGTGTGCTAATAAATTCAAAAACCAATACTATATATAAACTATATATATATATATATATATATATATATATATATATATATATATATATAAATGTATTTGAGCCCTGGCTGGTTTGGCTCAGTGGATTGAGCGTCGGCCTGCGAGCTAAGTGTCGCTGGTTCGATCTTCCAGTCAGGGCACATCAGAGAAGGAAAACTCTGACTCCAAAAAAAAAACCTCTGCTGCCTTGCGGCATACCTCTTCAGGGGAAAGGCTGAGGGAGTAAACCCCGACAGAAAATCCGGAGCCGGAGTCCCTAAGGCGGTTTGACATTGTAGTCAACACCGGCAACTCCTGTGGCGCACCTGAAACCAAGCTGTATTGACTCCGTCTTTCCCTTGGACCCTTCAGCTGCGAAGAGAGGGGGGGGTCTGCTGCATGGGCAACAGCAGACCCTCCATATCACCTGCCCAGGCTCTGTAGCTTCAGCTTCACTGGAGAGGACACTCCAGCGTCATCGCAAGATGTCGATTCAACACGGGAGGAGACAGATACCGTGTCACTCCCGAGTCGGACTGCACAGCCATTCTCAGCGGTGCAGATAGACTCTTAAGAAGCTACACCATCGTCTCTCGAGACGGACGGCTGCCAATGGAATATAAATGTATTTATATACAGAAAAGAAAGAGCATTTTAGAAATAATTTTTCTTTGTTATATTAACAGAGTCGTAATGTTGAGAGAAATCTTAAAACTACTTTAGTCCAATGATCATCTAAAAATATTTTTTAACTGTATTCCTTAATGATTCTGATAATCAATATAGCCCTAATGTAGTAAAATAAATTATTTTATATTTACTTTTCCACCTGCTAACAAAGATATTTCAAATATAAGTTAAAGAAATTTTCTTCATACACTACTTACTATATTTTTGTTATCAGAAATGCAGCCCAAAGAAAAGTGCTTCATTCTTTTTTTTATTCCTTTTTATTGTTGTTCTATTACAATTGTCCCTTTTCTCGCCCTTTGCTCTCCCTTGTGCTTCATTCCTTAGTAAGATGACATATTCTTGGTTTAGCAGGTAGGAATTTTATTAATTTGTTTGTAGTATACCACAGTAAGGAAGATTCCAAGGGAAATGACAACCAGAAGTTATTCCTTTAATCTAAGCATGAATATTGTTACAAAATAATTTTGTAAATATTTTTTTCTCATACTATTTATTACAGAGAAATCACAAGTAAATAACAGACTAGTTTCAAAGATAAGTCTACTAATACTCTTATGATGTGGCTGTTCCTTTAAAAATTTTGTATTCCTGTTAGCACTCAGAAGGTGCAGAAATATGAACTTTTTTAGCGTTAAGTACCTACTACTTACTTTATATTATATATATGTATATATATTTTACATATGTAACATATAAATTATATGTATATAATTTCATTTAATTCTCCCCTCAAGTTGTATGAGATAAGAATATAGAGATGAGAAATATTGAGGCTAAAGGAAAGAAACTTGTCCATTGATACCCAGGTCAGAATACACCTACTTACAGGTACTCTTAGAAGTTAGTCTCTTTTGAGTTAATGTTTCATGTTTTTGTTTTTGTTTTTGCTTTTTTTTGTCATTCTACTGTTTACTAGAAATGCTCCCATATATTTTCATACACCGAGGTTTGTCTGGAAAGAGTCCAGCCATTGTTAATATAACAAGAACGGTTTGTGTGACACCGATGTAACCTGGCAGCCAAGGAAAGTGGACTGGAATGCACATGCGTGAACAATGATGGCTTTACTGTACTAGTCAGTGGGGGTGGTAGACACCATTGAGTGAGCATGTGTGTTGTGTGACCATCACATTCAGAATAACTGAGTGAGTAGAGCAACAAATTTCCATAAAATCTGCATTAAGCTTGAACATTCCTCAGCAGAAAGTATTTGGATGATTCAGAAGGCTGCAGCTATGGGCAACTGGTGATTGTCAGCTTCGTCACGACAATGTGCCTGCTCATACATCATGTCTGGTACAGAGTTTTTTTGTTAAACATCACATTACCCAGGTGACAAATTTGGCACCATGCAACTTCTAGCTTTTCCCAAAACTGAAATCACCTTTGAAAGGAAAGAGATTTCAGACCATTGATGAGATTCAGGAAAATATGACAGAACAGCTGATCCTATTGGGAGAACTGTGTGAGGTCCCAAGGTGCTTACCTGGAAGGGGACTGGGGTGTCATTGTCTTATGTACAATGTTTCTTGTATCTTCTTCAATAAATACCTCTATGTTTCATAGTGCGTGGCTGGATACTTTCTGGACAGGCCTCATATACTACTCTTAAATCACACACACATGGACACAGACAATAATTTTTGCAAGACATATAATATTGGCTGTCTCACAAAATAATTTATACATAGTATGATGACTTTAACACAGGAATTTAATCATACTAAACAAGTAGAGTTTACTTTTTTCTAATTTTCTAATTCAGAAGCTTGGTTTAGAAATATATTTTTCCCCATAACAGAAAGTTTATGATACTGTAAAATTAAATTTATCACCTAAACTTTATATCCCTTGCTCTACAGTTAGTAGAAAAAAATTGTCCAAAGTGATCCACAAATATGTTTTCACAAGTAGATGAATTCTTAACAAAAAAAAAAGGAAACATTGCTTGTGTACTAGATGCCCTGCATTATGCTAACCTTTAAAAATGCAGAGATAAATGACCTAGTTTCTGTCTTCCAAGAGTTCATAGTTGAATTAGAAAGATTAAAATATACACTATCAATTGCTCAAAAAGGCAGAAGGCAATGTAAGCATGGTAGAGAAGCAATTTTCAGGATTGTTATCTAACCTAGTTTGCACAGTTAGAGAATTCACAAGTAATTATGCTTTAACCCAGCATTTAAAAACATGTTGAGCGAGATATATGGCATTCCAAGTTGAGCAAATACAGTATGCAAACCACAGAGGCAAGAGCTGGAGGGATAAATCATGAAGAATTCTCTAAGACATCCTGAAGATAAGGAGAAGCCACTGAAGAATTTTAAATAGAAAGTGACATAATTGTATTTGCACTTCAGAAAATCACCCTTGCAGTTGTGTGGATGTGGTATGGAGGAGATGGAATTGGAGACAGAATGGTTAGGAGGCTCTTTGGACTTCCAGGGAGAATTATAGCTACAGTCTAAACTATAATAATAATAATAAAGGGGATGAAGAAGAAGGAACAGATGGAAGAGCTGTTTAAGAGAGTTGATTGAATGAAGAGATTGAGAAACTAGGAAAAGTGTAGAATAAATCTCAGTTTCTGACTCAACTGTGAGAGGTTCAGGTGCAGTGAAAAACTGAGTTCAGTTTGGGGAACGTTTAATTTGATTTCTGTGACTGATCCTCATGAAAAAATACCTAAAAGGTGTGATAAACTTAAGATAAACTTTTAACCTACTAATTTGAATTGGGGAGTCATTGACTGTAGGTCCCTAGTTGAAGCCATAAATATGAATGAGATCAGCCAGAAAGAGATCCTACAGACTAGATTGAACAAATGAAACATTGGGCATCCTTCTTATTTAAATGGTGAGAGGAGGGAGCATCTACAAAGGAAGCTAATTAAAGGTGGTCAAAATATGAGAGAAAAACCAAATAGAGTGTGATTAAAAGCTAAGAAAACTATTAAATGAGGAGAAAAATAAAGTGGTTGATAGGGCCAAAGACTGAAAAGAGCTAAATTAAAATAAGACCTAAGTATTCTCCATTGAATTTGGCAGTGTAAAGATTGCTTGTGATTTTTTTTTTTTTTTTTTTTATGAAAGCAGTTTAAATAGAAAACATATATGTTTGGTGAGCAAATAATTGGGCGGAAGAAGTTGAAGTATGATAATAATTTCAAGTTACACAGATCTAAGAATCACCTAGAGAAGATTGCAAAATATTTTTTCTAATATGCTATATGAAGTTATACACTAGAAAAAAGAACATTTAGATAGAAATCATGTAAATGTGGACTATTTACAGTTAATTACTTTTAATTTTCAAATTTATATGTATGTAGATGTGTCTTCCAAACCTGAATTCTGTTTCATCCCTGAGTTGAGCAAAAGAGTGATGTCTTCTCTGGGTTTAGAAACTTTAGATGGTCATTTTTAATTCATAGGATATCATAGAATTTAAATAATGCAAATAAATTAATTTTAGTTAAATGTACTTTTAAAACTTTAGTGATCAAACTATAAAAATATATGCATTTATATTAAATATTACAAAGATCATTTTAGGAAGTCTAAATTAAGAAACTGAAATTCAAGTTAATAAACAAGGCAAGAAATTAAAAAAAATTAAATATAGTAACTGAATATCTTGAAGTATGTATCTTACATCAATCAGACATACCAATAAGCTATAATTATTGAATATCACACTTAATTTCTGTTTAAATTTAACATTTCAGAACTAGATAGGAAATAATTTTCATAGTGTGCTGTTATCTGAAACTGTCATTGGTTTGGATCTAATATGATTTCTTTTCCAATGATTAGACAATTGAAGCTGAAACACAGTTATTGTTTTGGAGACTGTCTCTTTGAAGACAGTGGTTAACTGTGTTCTTCGATCCATTGAGTCAGAAATTATTTTGTAGGCCAAGTACAAGCTCCAATAATTATATGAATAATTCAATTAAAATGTGCTTGGATGATACAAACGATTAGGAAATTATATGCTTATGAGCTTTAATTCCAAAGGCAGTGGCTGTCTGGATCATTTAATGAACAAATAATTACAAAAACTTTATTAATTAGGAAACATAATCTGTGATCAGTTAAAATACTTATGGTCATAGAATAATCACTTGGCATTCATGAACAAATCTAGTTAAATTTTTATAGGTCACAGTTGAACCATTATTTTTACCAGGGATACACTGTTCAACCTGTCCTACTTTTTCCTCACATTTTAATAAGACTTGTATATTACCTGACTTTGTCCTGCCCTATGATTGTTGCATAGACCTACTTCTTGCTTTTTCTCATAGTATAATCATCTTTTTCTAGAAATTTTTAAAAGATGATTAATAGTAATAAAATTGATAATGCGACTATATAGCCATACTTTCCAACTATCCAATTATTATTCATCTACAAAACTTACATTTCATCTCATATCTTTCTAGCCAATGGCCACTGTTGTGCTGCCAGCATCAGTGGATGAGATATTAATGCATTCTTGTTAATGTGAAATATACTC
This sequence comes from Furipterus horrens, assembly GCF_987537825.1. Taxonomy (NCBI): domain Eukaryota; kingdom Metazoa; phylum Chordata; class Mammalia; order Chiroptera; family Furipteridae; genus Furipterus; species Furipterus horrens. The sequence continues at coordinate 64,823,772 of NW_028327171.1, read as the reverse complement.
AAAATCTCTCTAAGAAAAATGGAAAACGTAGTGGAAATATCATACTTCAAGGCATTGTCTGCCTTAAATTAGGACTGGTGCGTTTCACATTTAAACATCTGTGACCAGTCTCTGGAGCTCCTGGTGTTTAACTGCCTGTAATAATGGGAAATGAATACTGCTCTGCCTACTCTAGAGAGTGGTGAAAATCAAATTAATTCATGTCCTTTGAAAAAAGATATCAATCTAAAAAATACAAGATGCATGTATGAACATTATTGTCTTAGGAGTAAAATATATAAGTTTATGGGACCTGGTAGGTGCTACATTTCACGGATTGGGAGGGTCTCAACTATTGGTCCTAGTTGCTCCCCCCAAACTGCCTCAACATTTGATTCAAAGAAGCACCACTTCCCCTTTTTCTGGACTCTTATGTATGGAAATAAGACCTGTTTTATGATGGAAACATTTAAATCTACCAGAAGAGAGGGACAGAGAAGGAGGCACACGCCTGGGAGATGGAAAGTCCTGGCGGCCGGATAGTCCAGCTGTGTGCATCTCAATCTGTTCAGCTCAAGCGTAGCTTTCAGGTGTTGCATTATTTGGAGACTCAGCATGAAGTCAGGGGTCACTTACACCCTGAACCAAAACCGCTGAGTTTTGCACAGTTCTAATTCAAGATGCTGAGGCAGTAAATGTTATTAAAAAATGCTTTTGTGAAAATCAATGCAATCTTATTTTGAAAATGAATATTTATTTTATGAAATGGAATGGAAGGACTTAATATGACATAAAAGTAGTTTATTGCTTAATATGTTTTTAAAAGTGCTCTGCAGGAACATGTCCAGTATATCTGAGCCAAAGGAAATGTAATTACTGAATGCCCTTTCATATTACGTTTAAGCCTTTTTGTTAAAGATGAATTATAATATGATATTATATTGTATCATAAAAGCAAAATTGAGTCCAGTGCAGACTATGGTTACCACAGGGTTTAAATCCATACCAGAGTCAATCAATTGAGATTATTCAGTAACAATGACAATAAAAGCAGTCCTAGTTTGGAGAAGTGAAATGTTTTGCTAAGGGGCTCTTGGACTAATGGGCAGAACTAAAGCTGTGGAGTCAGAAGGCCTGGGCTTAAATGTGGGTTTAATTTCTTACTGAAACAAGTCATGTCACCAAGCTCATAAACTGACTGTATCCAGAGTTCATCATTTAAGAGTGTGTTTGGCTTCAAGTAACAGAATAGCTACATAATAATAACTTAAACAAGTAGATATTTATTTTCTTATGTTAATGAGGAGCAAGCTGGGAATAAGCTAGTGAACTACCTCAGAAATGTAATAAAGGGCTCAGGGTTTTTCTGTCTTTCCATTTCCCATCCTTATTATTTGACTTTTCATTCATGGTGGCAAAGATGGCTTCTCTGCCTCAGAGCATCATGTCTGCAGTACAGGAATGAAGGAAGGGGAAAGAAAAATGGGGCAAAATGTTTCCTCTTTTTGAAGTTTTATGACTTGCTTTAAAAAACAAAGTTCTCAGCAGATTTTTGTTTAATTATCCTTAGTTATAATGAGTTCTATTATTAATGCCAAGCAAAAGGTAGTAAGATCACCAGAACTGGTTTAAAGAAATCATAACTCACAATCTGTGGTTAGAATAAGTTACTTCAAATACCTTAAGTTCAAGAGATTTTCAACTGAATCAATATCAAGTTCCTCTTAGTATGATGAAGCAGAATGATGGCTATAGAGTAAGCATAACTCATTATATATGAATATATAACTATAGTATGCATCTTAGTTTGCCTGGGACAGTCCCAGTTTGAATCTATTTCTTTGCAAAATTGTTCACAATGACCCCAGGGGTTTGAATGGAGGAGAGTGGAAGTACTAAGAGGCTGATGCCATACTTCATAAGATATCATCTCGGAAATGGTACTGTCACATTGGCTCATATTCTATTGGTCAAGTAGGTAATAAAGCCAAGTCTGAAGCTTGTGGGGCAAAGAGAGATACTCTAAATGTAGTTGGATGATCAAGTGGCAAAAGGTATAGAAAGTCCCGGTGGGAAGCTATATATATAGAGGTTGAGTCTATTTCTCCACTGATTCAAGCCTAAAAAGCAAATGTGGGTTTGGGGGTAAATATCTTATTGTGAAAGTTAGCTATTTAAATTCCAGTAAGTGAGGAAGGGTAGGTGGATGCTTCCAGTATGAGATGAGTAAATGAAGTTTGTGTTTCACTGAAAAATTGGATGTCTAAATAGCTGTTATAAAGGTTAAAAATTACTGCACATTATTGATATCCAGGATAAATGTATATGAGTTTTCAAAATACAATGCAGTCATTGAGCTTGATCAATAACATAATTTATATATTAAAATAAAATAAATGCATGCAAAATTATTTTTAACTTGATTATTGGTTTTGCTGAATTGTTTACCATACTCTTTCATTTTTAGAATTAATATTTTAGGCTATAGGAAATCTTTGGAAAGCAAGGAACTTTTTGAACTAAGTGAAAGTAATTTCTCTTAGATTGTGTATCTCATCTTTGAAAACAATGGAGGGAGAAAGTTTATAGGAATCAAAACAGGCAAAAAGTGAACTTATTAATTTTTAAATCTGAAGTACTTAATTGCAGCCCAGAACTAGATAAAGCCTAGTTCCAAATATGAAGTACTATTATTATTATTATAGAAAGTGCCTAAAATATGTGAAATGATGAGCCATTTTCACAGGGACAGTTGGTTCTTATTATAGTTAATTTCTGTCATCAAATTATTCAGTATCTCTTCTCTTTAATAGTTAAGAGCCCATGTGTTTAAAGGTATATATATATCTTTGACTTTTCACCAATATCTTTTGCCCAACAATTGTGCCAAAGATAGTTCCTGTATCTCAGAGCCTCATGTCTGTTGATCAAAGTAGTCATGTGGTGGCCAAAGACAAAGTTTATGGGGCAGGGATAAGCACTGCACATCTGTGTCATACACACATGCATACATATATATATATATCCTCTTAGATTTCCCCAAAAGATAATATGATTTAAAGATAAGAACTGTATTTATATTAATTAATTACATTTGTGAAACAGTTGAAAAATTCATAGAAGTGATGAAATACAAGTTATGGTTTTGTTTTGTTTTCATTTATACCATATGGTGTAAATATTAAATGGTCTGAAGATATACCATACCAATAACAAGGATCATATCTTCAACATTAACTGAATTTATTTCTTTCTTCTTACCTTTTTATCTTTGAAAACATTACTATTTATGGTTATTTTTTATATATTTCATTTTTACTCATATTAGTTCTGTCCAATTCTCTAATTGATTTTATTTTCTTTTATTAAGTAGGCATCCTTTCATGAAGAGGCATATCCAGAAAACTATCTCTGCCCTATGCATTGTGGAACTCTTTTAAGTTTGTCCTGATTCAACTTGCTTTATTCAAAGTATTTGCTAATATTTTGTCCTTCACTAGTTCACTCATAATGAAGTTTTATTTTTTTCTCCCCACAGGTCAATGATAACCAGTGTTCCACTATAAAAGCAGTCCTAAAAATGATTAGGGATAGTACTTGTTGAAAATTTTATTTAGGATATGGACATTATATTACATTTTCCTGTGGTACAAATGCAAATTATGAGAGTATCATCAGTATTTACTGAAACCAACTATCTATTACACACTGTTTTTAAGAGATGTATGTTGATTAACTTTTTAAAACTTTACAGCCTTGACCAGCATGTATCAGTTGGTTGAGCATCCTTTTGCAAAGTTAAAGTTTGCGGGATTGGTTCCAGGCCAGGGCACATGCCTGGGTTGCAGGTCCAGTCCCCAGTTGGGGTTCTTGTGAGAGGCAACTGATCAATGCTTCTCTCACACATCGACATTCCTCTCCCTCTCTGTCTCCCTCCCTTCCTCTCTCTCTAAAAAAGTAAATAAATAAAATCTTAAAAAACAACTTTATAACAATCCTATAGTACAGGAAGCATTATGACACACATTACCACAATGCAGAAACACACAGAGGTTTAAGTATTTCACCTAGGTCCACACAGGTAGAAAATGCTAGAATCGTGATTCAAATCCAGGAACTCTGGCCTGAAAATTGCATGATACATACTGTCACTATTTTTCTCAAATTAACCTTTTGGGAAATAAACTTTATCAGCCAAGGTAACGACATATAAATACAAATATAAATGCATGTGTATAGTGAAACATCTGCATATGTGTATAGTGAAAACTTTGGAGTTCTATAATATTTACTATCTGTATACGAGTGTTTTTGCCCTGGCTGGTTTAGCTCAGTGGATTGAGCGTCGGCCTGCGAGCTAAGTGTCGCTGGTTCGATCTCCCAGTCAGGGTACATCAGAGAAGGAAAACTCTGATTCCAAAAAAACCTCCGCTGCCTTGCGGCATACCTCTTCAGGGGAAAGGCTAAGGGAGTAAACCCCGACAGAAAATCTGGAGCCGGAGTCCCTAAGGCGGTTTGACGTTGTAGTCAACACCGGCAACTCCTGCGGCGCACCTGAACCCAAGCTGTATCGACTCCGTCTTTCCCTTGGACCCTTCAGCTGCGAAGAGAGGGGGGGTCTGCTGCATGGGCAACAGCAGACCCTCCATATCACCCTGCCCAGGCTCTGTAGCTTCAGCGTCATCACAAGATGTCGATTCAACATGGGAGGAGACAGATATCATGTCACTCCCGAGTCGGACTGCACAGCCATTCTCGGCGGTGCAGATAGACTCTTAAGAAGCTACACCATCGTCTCTCGAGACGGACGGCTGCCGACGACCGACGAGTGTTTACCAGCAACGATACTGAGCCCTTGACTATACGCCACGTTTTTCAAGAAGACATTGCCTTACCTGTAACTGTTACATGAAGGAAACACAAGGACACATTTTTTATTAACCTATGATTATATTTTTGTATTGAACATATTTCCAAGTTGTTGGAGTTAAGAACCATTTAATTCATGAAAATAAAATGAATCCTTAGTTATCTGAACCTCAGATGATATCGAGGCATATATTTATCTAATATTCATTTTGCACTGACTGCATGCCAAACATTGTCTAACTAGATCATGAGGATAGAGGGAAAATAAAAAAAGTCCCTGCTCTGAGGACACCTAGAGTGAAGAGGTAAATAAACAAGTAAATATAAACGACATTAAGAGATCATGATTGTTAAGATAAAAAAAAGTATGGCAAGATATGGGGGTCAAGGAATGCCAGTGTGGGGAAGTGAAAGTTGCTGCGTTATGTAAGGTGCTTAGGAAAGACGTCGGTGATAAAGTGACGTTCGAGCAAGGTTCCGAGGGAAGTTCGGGAGGAAGCCACGACCAACTCTGCCACAAACAAGAAGAATGGGAAGGGCAGGGCCACGAGGCAGGAGCATGCGTGGTATCCTGAGCACTCACAGGAAACACGTGATGCTGCAACAGCGAAGCTGAGAGCAGAAATAGTGCAGCTGAGGTCAGAAAGCCGCAGGGATGAAACTTATCTTGAAGGACCTTAAGTAATGTGATGAGGACATTGCCTTTTACCCTGTGTTACAAGGGAAGCATGTGGATGATTCTGAGCGGGAATTGATACGATTATACTTAAGTTTTATAGGGATTGCCCCTGCTGCTATGTGGTGAATAATATAAAGTGTAGCAAGAATCGAAGAAGGATCACCAGTTGGAAGACTGAAACAATTCAGGCAAAAGTGGATGAAGGCTTCAACTAGGTTGTAGCAATAAAGGAGATGTGAAGTGGTTAGTTTCTGGCTCTGCTTTAAAGGTAAAGTCAACGTAATATACACAAAGGTTGAGAGGAAGACAGGAGTCAAGGATGCCTTCCTAGTCTTCTGTGTAAGTCACAAAGTAAAGGAGTCATTATTTTCTGAAATATAGAAGGCTCAGGGAAGAGTAGAGCACGGAGTGTGGTTTGCTCTTGGAGTTGCTAAATTTGAAATATATATTAGCCATTTTTCAGGAACACATTGACATACCAGCCTGACTGCTGTCCTTTGGAAGACTTGCTTACAGGGGTGACCTTTGACTGGCAAGTGGGGCTTGGATTTCAGGAGGGTTCCCACTACCCTAACTGTTAAGAGTGGTTCAATATGTCTAAAATATTTATATGATTGTAATCATTGACATGATTCATGATGAACACCTGCATTCCATCTGGGAGTTGGGAATTTTGGGTATGGTGGGAAGAGCACACCCTGAATGCTGAGTGTCTAAAGGGCTTGCCTGGTGGATGACATTATGTGTATGTGCCACAACTACTGTCTGGGGTGATTAACTGTGTTCTGTGTGACGCTACTGAGAGATGATGTTGGGAAGTTATGCCTGTTTTGCCTGGACTTTATTCCATGCATCCTTTCTCTTTGTTGATTTTGCTTTGTATTCTTTCACCAGAATAAATCCTAACCATGAGTATAATTACATGCTGAGTCCTGAAAGTTCCTCTAATGACTCATTGAACCAGGGAGTGGTCCCTGACAGCCCTCTAGGTAAAAAGCTTGAGTGGTCAATCGCCTATGTAATTCTGTACTTAGGAAAGAAGTAGGCTGGAGTGGTAAATTTCGAACCGTTCTAAATGAGGCTGGGTGTGTCAAGCAATTGTTCTGGATGAGAGCACCTTAGTGTGAGTGAGGAGAAGTCAGAATGTCCACAAACAAAATGTTAGACAGTCCAATGTGTAGTGTCGGTGAATGAGTGGCAAGTGTCAAGAAAGAAGGACTGAGAGAGAAGAATGTCAGGAAATCCAAGACAAAAAAGGTGTTTTATTGCTGTCAGAAAATTGTCATTTTTCACCCCATTTCCTCTGCTTGGCTTCCTCATCTATACAAGTATAAGCCAAATGTCTCTTGGATTAAAAACTCCACAGACAAAATAAGAGACCTCTCCTCTCCCCCCTGCCTCTGCCCCTTACCTCCATATATCACAGTTCTTTCAAAGAAGTTACCATAGAGTTATCTCATCTGTGGCCAGAAATCTGTCTGTCAGACATGCATTGCCCACCGCCTTCCTCTCGTGACGTGTTCTGGTGATTTATTGCTGCCAAATAAATCATGTCAAAAACTTAGTTACACGGAAATCTTAGTTTTGAGACCCACAGACTCTTAAAGTGATCAAGTGGAAGGAGGCCCATGTTCTTCCCCCAAAACCTTAAAAATAATGTTCCCTAAACTTTATTTCAGAGTAGCAGCAGTTGTGTGGATGGATACAGAACAAGAAAATTATAACATGCCCCTCTTCCCTCGGAAAAGTTTTAAGGCCAGGTTACCCCAATTTAATAAAAGTCCTTGTGAGGTAGGGTCAAAGTCAGATGAATATGGATCATCTAGTGTCACCATGAGAGCCTTTTAAATCTGTAAAGGAAAAGGGAAATTTAACAACTCAATTAACCTGGTGGAGACAGACTCGCTCTGGAAGGCAGATGAGGCTTACCAGGGACCAGGAGGAAAAGGTGAGGCAGAGGGAGCATCAGTTTACAGAGGACCAGCAGAGCAGTGACTAGGTGAGGACTATTGTGGGGGAATTTTTTGGGTTTTTGTGTGGTATAAGGCAGTGAGAGTTTAGGTGAGGGTTGGCTGATGGAAGGTTTATTTGTGTTTTGCTGCTGATTCTAGAGAAGCTAAGGACATTTGAAACTATAGTAAACATGTGTTGTGGAATATTTAAAAAATGTGCTATGAATAAACATATCTCTAGAAGTGATTGAGTTTGTCTATAAATATTAATCTAAAGAATATTGGTATAACAATCCATAATTCCTTACTTTTAGTTTTCATTAGAAATTAAGGTTTTTTTTGAAGGTTAAGAATTCTAATTAAATGTATAGAAAAAAGCAACATAGAAAATAACTGTGTGTAAAAAAAAAAAAAACAAGATATGTTGTGACTGAATAAAAAGGTATGAGGTGTGGACATGTACTTTTCAGATAAAGGGAATTAATTTTGTCCTAATAGAGGCTGGTTGTTCTAGAGCAAGACAGGAAAAACAGGATAAAAGCTGAATGTAAAAAGGAAAGCGGTAGAATATTTGCAAAGAGAAATGTAGAGAGAGGAAATTTTATATATAGTGAGGTTGAATAAGGTGGGAATAAATTTAATTAAGTAAATGAATGTAAATATGAAAGGTAAGCTGATGTGGAAGGAGTTTGGTTCTATTATACTCTGTTAAAAGGACAAAGTTTTCCTGTATTGTGCAGCACCAGATAAGACAGTATGAAACTTTTTCTGCCTATAAAGCAAAGATACTATGTTTCCTTAAAATGTTTCTGTTTCATATTATTTTAATCAGATCTTTGATTACTAAGGAAAACAATCTTCTCAATCCTAAGAACGAAAGCTGTGATAACCACATATTGATCCAGAGCTGACATGACAGGACCCCCGCTTTCTCAGGTAAGACCCCTCCCGACACTCACCGGACTAAGCGTGGCAGTGACTGGACACCCACCTCACTCACAGGACTCAGGGCTAACATCACAAGACCCCCTATCTCTCAGGTTCGACTCTGCCACAAAGTCACAGGACCCAGAGGTGATGTCAGAAGACCCCACACTCTTTCAGGTGGGTCCACGTTTCACCCTAAATGCACCCAGAACTGATGTGAAAGGATCCCCAACTCTAACCGGAGGGAATCTGTCTCCAGTCAGAGGACTCAGAGGTAACATGACAGAACCCCGCACTCTCTCAGGTGGGACCCTTCCCCACAATCACAGGGCCCAGAGCTGATACATCAGGGCCATACTCTCTCAGGTAAGACCCCTCCTAGCACTCAGAGAAACCAGAGCTGATGTGACAGGACCTTCTATGCCAGGAGTCCCCAACCCAGGGCCGCAGACCAGTACCTGTCCTTGGCCTGTTAGGAAATGGCTGCACAGCAAGAAGTGAGCTGCAGTCAAGGGAGTGAAGCTTCTCTCACAATACCGCTCTGCCTCCCTTCCCCCGCCACCTCCGCTGCTGCTCATGGAGAAATGGTCTTTCACGAAACGGGTCCCTAGTGCCAAAGAAGTTGGGGATCTCTGCTCTGTGCTGTCGGGAGTGGAAGCCCACACACACTCAGGAGCACACTGCCAAGAAATTGTCTTCTCTGCTGCCATCTAGTGCACATCTTGGAAATAGCATCAATTTATTCGGTTGACCAAAAAGTCTGTTTCTATTTTTCTGTAAAATAAAAGACACATTTTTCATTTACACCAGTTTTATTGATTTGTATATTTTGAATATGTCGGATATCTCCTGCTATTGGCTTCTAGTGGGTAGAGGCCAGGGGTGCTGCTAAACTTCTTCCAGTGCCTAAGACAACTCCACAGCAAAGAATAATTTGGCCAAAATGTCAATAGTGCCAAGAAATTCCACAAACCACTGTTGACTGTTTACAGCACCTTCTCCATACACTGCACAAATATTTTTCTGCAGTTAAGTTACATTTTTAACTTTGTTCAAATAATAAAGCATAATACGCCAAAGATATTGCATATTTCCTCCATCTTTAATATTAAAATGGCTGCACAAAAATTCACCAGTTTTGATGTTTTTTAATGCACGCTGATATGAAGCTGTCACAGTACAATCTACCAAAGTTGTTTCAAATGAAGTTAAAGACAACTAAGCAGTACTAGAGCCATTGTACAGAAAAAATGTAACAGACTTTTTGACCATCCCAATAGTAAGCATTTGCTCCTATTGTTTTGCAAGGACACTATGAATCTCCAAGGCACCTCACAACCATCCCTAGCTCAGGATGTCTTATCTACCCATCGCAGTAAGACCCAAAGTACTTGTGGTGGGACCCACTACTTTCTCCTGTGGGACTCCTCTACATAATGGCAGAATACCAAGCTTAGGTGACAGGACCCACTATTCTGTCTGGTGGGACCTTTTCCCAGACTAACAGGATGTATAGCTAATTTGACAAGACTCTCTATTCTCCTAGAGAGGGACCCAGAGCTAAAGTGTCATGACCCTTACTCTGCCAGGTGGAACCCTTCCTCGTATTCACAGGACCCTGAGCTGATGTCACAGGACCCCTACTCTCTCTGGGTGAAACCCCTCTTCACATTCACTGGACCCAGAGCTGACAGGACACGACCCCTTTTTCTCTTTAATGGGACTCCTTTCAACACTTGCAAGATGCAGAGCTATCATCACAGGATCCCCTACTCTTCCAGATTGAACTCTTCCACTCACTCACAAGATCTACACCTGATGTCGAAGATCTTGCTATAATCTTTGGTGGGACCTCTTGCCATACTAATAATACCCAGCGCTGACATCACATGACTCCTTACTCTCTTGAGGTTAGAGAAAACCAATCAGATATTTAATAGGAGGTGAATTTGGGGAGTGCATGTTTTTCACCATTTACTTAAATAAGATCCAACAACTTAACTAAAGTAACTTATTCTCAAAACTGAATGATCATGTCAATGAAATACGGGACAATGTACTAGTTTCGCTTGTAGGTATAAAACTTCTATTTACAGTTTCAAAGGTGGTGATGAAGAGGGCCAAAATTTTGCACTTAGCATGTTGACTTTAAACTGGCTGTTGATAAAGAAAAGACTGAGAAATTACTTATGATTATCATCTCATTTCTTCCTAAGAGATTTAGTTGCCAAAATTTGGTTTAGGAAGAGAGCTTTCACATGATCACCTTAGCTTTAGACAGTACTGCTCCTAGTAAAAGCTTGCCGACCCTCTTGCCTTACTCCTTATGTCTTATAGTTCTGGTGGTTGCCAAACAAAAATTAACCTGCCAGTATGCTGCCTTTTAATAAATTACCTGCATATAACCCATTTCACCTTTAAAGCCTAAAACTCTGTTCTTCTGCCCTGGCTGGTGTGGCTCAATGGACTGAGCACTGATCTGTGGACAGAAAGGTTGTCGATTCGATTCCCAGCACTAGAGCCAGAGCTGCATGCTCTCAGTTGGGGGCGTGAGAGAGGCAAATGATCACTGTTTCTCTGGTACGTCATGTTTCTCTTCCTCCTTTTTTCCTTCCTTTCCCCTTTCTCTAAAAATAAATAAATAAAATCTTTAAAAAACTCTAAAACTCTGTTCTTCTATTTCCTAGAATGTCCTATATACCCAATATTATTTCATTGTCTTTGGTATTTATTTTAATACGCATTCCCCTTGTGCATATATTGAACATTGAATATTTCCTGTTAATCTGATTATGTTAATTTGATTATTGTCCCAACTGTTAGAACTTAGGAGGTATGACAAAACTAATTTTTTAATCCCCCACAGTTTTGGTGAGCTGGCCATGTGACAGTAATGGCTGGGACACTAACCTCTGGAAAGTGTGGCCTCTGAGATCATAGACAGCTCCTGGCAAAAGTAAGCATTATTTATTTATTTATTTATCTTTTTGGTCTTGTCAGCCTTTTTGGTCTATTTCTGCAGTGTTTGGTATAATTTAGCAGTGCTGTGAATTATTTTCCTCCCATATATTTATATAGGCATGAAAAATATTTGTGAAGCTAGCTGCTTGGATTTAGAGAGTCATGAGTTCTTTATGGACTCATGGCTCTGTTTACATTGGGAGGACTAGGTTCCACTCCTGCTTCTGGCATCTGGCAACTGGGGTACATTGTCCAGCTCCATCCCTGGAGTCTGGCTATGGGGTCTTGGTTACAGATCTGGGTTTCGTCTCCAGGGTCTGTGGACTGGGGTTGAATCAGTATTTGGCTGTGAGTCTGGGATCTGGGGTTTCATTGGGTGTGGCTTCATGTCCTGGGTTTGTGGCGGTGCGGGGGGTCCACATGCAGCTCTGGCTCTAGGGTCTGGTGTATGGAATCTGGTGTCCAGAATTCTCTGTCAGTCTCTGGGGCCTGGGGTCTGGCATTCAGGGTCCATGGTCTGGCTTGGGTCTTGGGGATAGTTTTGGGATTGGGACAGGAGTCTGGGGTCCAGCTTTTGGTTCTGGGTCTGCTCTGGGGTCCAGGTTCTGGACTCCTGGGTCTGTGTCTGGGGTCCTAAGTCTGTCTTTGGCATCTGGTGTCTGTGAACTGATAGTTGCTGGCTCCAATTTCTAGAGTGGGGCTGTGGTGAAGAAGGAAACTTTATTTAGTGCAAATAGCTCAGTTTTGATACAGAATGGCTGTGAGTGCAGCACTGCTGTTAAGAAGCTAGGATTGTTACGGGTGAATTATGAAGCAGCACCACTGTGTATCAGCTCAATGATGCTTCTTAATTATGAAACATCATGGCTGTGAGAAGACCCTGAAGTGAGAGAGCCCTGGGGTAAATTCCCTCTCAGGCTGTGCTCCTCAGCTCTTCTCTGCTCATCTACATGACTTCTGGTCTGGGTCTGTCATTTCTTCACTCTGCTGCCTTTACACATGAAGTGCAAATTTGTAAAGAATCCCCTTTGAATGATGAGACCAGGCTGAGTGGGCAAAGAAAACCACAACAGTCTACATTATTATTATTTTAAAATTATGCTTTATTTTTTCACCCAAACTGAGAATGCCTTTTGTTGCAGCTTACTTAAATTTTAAAGAAAAATAAAAATTAATTCAATATCCTGCCCAACACGTAATAACTGCTGTTGTTTTAAGTATATACCCTTCCAGACAGCTCTCCTTGCACATTTCTATTCTGCTTTCTCTGGATTTAATTTATTATTTTTGGTTTGTAATATGGATGCAAAGCTAGTAAATTTTCAGCTGCTTCCCACTAATGTGTGGATTTATCATTACATTTTCCCATGGGTTTTTGATGTATTATATTATTTTTTAAATTATTCATTTCAACTTATTTAAATCCAATTGTAATTTATTTTGAGGGTTATTTAGAAGTGTATTTCATAACTTTTAAATGTAAGAACTTTCTAGTTACCTTTTATGACTGATTTCTAGATTATCTACAATGAGATGAAGAAACATACATCATATAATTTCAATCTTTTGAATTAAAAAAAAACTTGCTTCGTAGTACAATATGGTCAATGTAAAAAATGTTCCAAGGATGCATCTCTGCTGCCATCTCGTGTTCATTTTGAGAATAATATCTTAGTGCTGGTCCACAGGAAAGGTTTTGTGTAGTCGGTTATTTGTGAATGTTGAATCCAATTTGCTGCTCATCTTGGTTCTTATGTCCTTACAAAACTTTTTGAGGTGGTCTACTATTTCTGAAAGAGGTATTCTCTATTCCTAATGAGATATGTTAAATCTATCATGATTATGTATGATTTCTTCTTTGTATCTCTGGTGTATATCATCTGAGTTTACGATATTAAGTACATTGTGCATGTGGATCTTCCTGGTAGATTAAACTTATTGATATGAAGTGCTCTTCATCACTAGTAATGCTTTTTGCCTTGAAGTCTACCGCATGTCATTATGTAATTTTCATTTGGTTTATTTTTGTATAATACAGGGAGGGGGCAAATGTAGGTTTAGAGTTGTGAGTACAATAAAAAAGTTTACTGCTGTATTATTATTTAAGAGTTATTAAATTATTATATTATTTTCTATATCAACAACTGTAAACTAAACCTACTTTTGCACCACCCTGTATATTTTTCCCATTCTTTCACTTTCAATCTTTTTATACCCTATGTTTTAGGTAATTTATATTTTCACCCAGTTTGTGTCGTTTTATTCTCTGAAGTTGTTTTTCAGAGTAGTCTTTAATTTTATAAAGTATGCATTATTAATGTATTTCTTCATTAAACTGCGTGCCCACAAGTATACCTGATTCCTAGATGTTTTACTTTAAATAGACCACTAAAAATCAAACTTACAGATGAGGCGCGGGACCTGTTAAGGCCAGAGGCCAGACTGCGCTGGAGGTGAGAGGTGGGGCCAAACCGAAGATGTGGGTCAGGGCTGGATGGGAGACAAATTGCAGCTGGCAGGCCTGAGCTGAGCGCTGTTCTGGAGGAGAGATGAGCAACTACGTGGGCCTGAAGTTAGGCGCTGCGGGCGCTGGTCTCCATGGGTCATAAGGTGGCTCTTATGGCCAAAAGTGATGCAAGCAATGAAATCCAGGGACATTAGGTGAGCTGGGTGGGGGATATGAGGTGAGGGGTTTGGGAAGCAGCTACGGCCAACCTGTGAGGAGCAGAAAAGGGTGACCAGACTGTTTCTTGGGTACATGGTGATATCCCTACCACGTCGATGTCCCCCTCACGCTTGTGTCCCACCCTCGCCTAAGTCTTGGCTGTGTCTAAGTCCCTTCTGCCTTGATGTCCTGGCCATGCTGCTGTCCAGCTGTGCTTATTACCTCCCGCGCTCCTCGCCCAGCTGCCTCGATGTCCAGGCTGTGCCGCTGTTCCCTCTGCGTCGATGTCCCCGTTGCCTCTACGTCCTGGCTGCATCATCGACCCACCTGCCTCTGTGTCTCCGAGGCACCACTGTCCCACCTGCGCCGACGTTCCAGCCGCACTGCTGTGCCACGTGCGTTGATGCCTCAGCTGAGTCCATATCTTAGTTGTGCCGCTGTCCTTTCTGCTTCGATGTCTTAGTCGCGGCGATGTCCTGTCTTAGTGTCCCCGCCGTGCTGTTGCCCTGCCTGTGTCAGTGTCCCAACAGCATCTATGTTTCAAAGGCACCCGCATCCCAGCGGCCTTCCCCGCCCTGTTGAAGTTCTGACCATGGCGACCTCTCTCTCGGCTGTGCCTCCACCCCGTGCTCCTGGTCCCGCTCCACTGTCACCTGTGTGGCGCTCGCGGGCCCCGCTGCCCTCGCCAGCAGTGGGCAGAGGATGCGGGCCACAGTGCCTTGGACTGGGGCGCTCAGTCCTTACACTCTGCAGGCGATGCGGGGCCCTGCAGCTGCGGCCACAAGTTTTAACAATTTAAGGTGAGTAACCTACTCTTAACTGAATGATTATGTTAATGAAATATGGAAGAGATAATTAATTTAGCTTGTGGGTGTTAAGACTTTTATTTAACATTTCAAAGCTGGGAATAAGGAGGACCAAAGTTTCACGTTTGGTATATTGATTTTAAGCTGATTTTTTTCGGATATCAAAACTGAGGAAAAAAGACCCCATGATTGTCCACTATATTTTTTTTCTAAGAAATTTAGTTGGAAAATCTAGTATAGGAAGAGGAAATTAGCGTAATCACCTTAGGTTTAGACATTAAGATCACAAACAGGACTTGCTAAACCCTTTACCCTACCCTGTAAGTCCTGCAGTTTTGGAGGTCAGGGTTAGGGTTAGGGTTGGGTGTAGGGTGTAGGGTATAGGATTAGGGTTTAGGGTTATGATCCAAATACATAACCTTGTGTTTTTTCCTAAATATGTTAAAAATTGGTATCGAAAGTTACCATTGTTTGACTATAAAGGTGCCTGCCCGGTGGTTTACAGAACTCCAAGTATTTTGCTTTTCTTCGTTCAGGCCCTACTTTTACCTAATAGTTCTCAAAAAAAAAAAAAAAAAAAGTTGTACACTGAGGAAATTACTAACGATGTCAGCAAATGTCCAGAAGTTCATGGACTTGATAGCAAACCTCAATCTTCGCTGGTCAGCCCCTTCTGAAATCCTAACTGCCAAATCACTCTTTTGGCAAGAGTGGGGTCCAGCAGTGTTAGCAGGGGTGGTTGTCCTTGTGTTTGTTATACCAGTAAATGCTTTAGCTGAAACTGGAGTAAAAAAACAAAAGGAAGAGAATGATTGTCTTATGTTACATGTGTTGAACAGAAGCTGAGTTTTCTAACATGAGCTGATGATAGCTATCTAGCTAATTCTCTATTTATGGACAATAGAGGTGATAAATGGCAATAATCCAAATATACCACCCATTTATTCAACCAATATTGATTGGACATTTGTCCTGAGCCAGCCACTGTGCCAGGCACAGGAAGTACAGCAATGAGGAGGATGGACAAGCTCCAGCTCTCACTGGGTTATTGAGGAGACAGATATCAAACAAGTAAATAAATAGGTATATAACATAATGCCTGGTGTTAATTTGTATATGAAGAACATAAGTTTGGATTAGGTGATAGAATAACAGAGGGTGCCATTTCTCATGCAAAGGCAGAAAAGTCCTTAGGAAGATTAAGATGTATTAAGAAAGTAAGGGAGCAATCCATGGAGATGTTTGAGGAGAAGGTATATGAAGCTAAGGGAACGGTGCGTGCACAGCCTAGAGGGAGGGGTGTGTTTGGTTGCCTGAGGAGTGTCAAGAAGGCTATTGGGCTAAAGTGAGCTAGGAATGGCTGTGTGCAGTGAAATGGACAGTAAATGCTTAACTGGATTAATTTTAATATTCTTCCTTTACAAGCAGTCAATCATTTATCTTATTACCACCATACTTTCTGGTATCTGCCGTGTGCTGGATAGTGTGCACTATGCTGTTCTTTAGAAATGGGGAAACAGAGCTGTAATGGGAGAAATAGACAGATGGTTTCACGTGATAAAGGAACATACACAGGTACATAAGTATTCCTTATAACATTCATTTTATTATTTTGAATTGATAAAAAATTAATAATACCTACATACTGACATGGAAATATGTTAATCATATATTAGAGGAAAAAAGAAACAAATATCTATGTATATATGTAGGTATGAAAACTAAAGAAACATTTGTGCATGCATACACACATATATCATACCTATATGTATATATATATCATTAACCCAATTTTACAAGTGTGAGTATACCTATGCACATGGGTGTGAGAGAGATAAATGAAAAATATATAAATATATTTGGATAAGCATAGAAATAATCTAGAAATAAAACACCAGACTTTTAAAAGTAGTTATCTGTGCAGTAAAATCAGATGAAAGAGGAGGAGTTTTTCAGTTATTACTTTAATACATGCTGAGAGTTTAAACCTTTGTTTTTATTCTTGTAAAGTTTTGAAATGATTACCAAGAATGTGACTAGTCTTTAAATTAAGAATTAAAAATAAGGACTTCCGGCCAAGATGGAGGCATAGACAGACACACTGCGTCTCCCTCCACAACTAAGAAGTAATACAACTACCTCAGAACTGGAAACAACCAGAAGTTCTGGAAAATCAAACTACATGGAAGTCCAGCAAACAAAAATATAAAGATGAAATACTCATCCAGACAGGTAGGAGGGGCAGAGAGGGCATGGTGTGGTGGCAGCAGCAGCAGCAGGTCAGTGGAAAGCGCAGTCACACATTTTAAAAAGTCAGGAGGGACACCAGGGGAGCATTCCCAGCTCCTCACCAGACTTGACAGTCCATGGTCCCAACACCGGGTAAAATCAAGCCTCATTGCTTCTGACTGTGCAGAGTGGTGAGGGTTGGAGTGGAGGCAGAAACTGCCAGTATCAGCAGAGTCCACTTGTTTAAAGGGCCCCCACGGTCCTAGAATGTCCGCAAACCCACCCCCTCTGGGAACGACGGCCAGGGCAGCAGTCAGAGGGGCTCCAGTCCGGTGCGCAAGTGGGAGAGGTGCCTGGAAAGGGGGCGAATGCTGGGCAAGTGGCATTGTTAGTTCTTGGGCCCCTCCCCAACATATAGCACCACAACGTGGTGAAACAGGTCGCCCTGTACTGACTAATCCCTAAAGCCCCACCCCTTACAATATAACAGGAGTTGACAGCTCTACCTGGGATGCAGAGGCAAACAAACACAGGATCCTGTCAGAATGAGGAGACAGAGAAGTATGGCCCAAAATGGGGAATGGATCAAGGCTCCAGTGGGAGAACTAAGCGACAAGGAGATAGTCAACCTAACAGATGAGGAGATAGGCAACCTAAAAGAAGCAGAATTCAAAACACTGGTGGTAAAGATGCTCACTGGTTTGACAGATATGCTTGAGTACGGCAAATGCATAAGAGAAGACGTGAATGCAATGCTAAGTGAAATGAAGGAAAATCCACACAAAACCAATGGTGAAGGGAAGGAAACCGAGGTTCAAATCAATGATTTGGAACATAAGGAAAAAAGAAAAAAACAGTCAACCAGTGCAGAATGAGGAAACAAGAATTGAAAAAAATGAGGAGAGCTTCCCAAATTTTGCAAAGGAGATGGACATACAGGTCCAGGAAACACAGAGGGTCCTGGGCAAGCTTGACCCAAAGGGGACCACAACAAGATGCATCATGACTGAAGTGACAAAGAAGCAAGATAAAAACAGAGTCCTGAGGGCAGCAAGAGAGAGGCGGAGAGTTGCCTACGGGAGGGGTGGGGGGGGAGTGCCTATAGGACTATCAGCTGACTCCTCAGAGGACACTTTGCAAGCAGGAAGGGACTGGCAAGCAGTATTCAAGGTGATGGAAGGCAACCTGCAACCAGGATTATTCTATCCAGCAAAGCTATCATTTGGAATGGAAGGGCAGATGAAGTGCTTCTCAGACAAGGTAAAGCTAAAGGACTTCATCATCACCAAGCCATTATTATAGGAAATATCAAAGTGACTTAGTTAAGAAAAAGAAGATCAAAACTATGAACACTAAAATGACAACAAACTCACAACTATCAACAATTGAATCTAAAAAATAAAAACAAAATCCAACTAAGCAAACCAGAATAGGAATCATAGGTATGGGGATAATTTGGAGGGTTATCAGCTGGGAGGGGCAAGGGAGAGAAACTGGGAAATGGTGCAAGGACTAAGAAACATAATCAGTTGGTACAAAATAGACAGGGAGATGTTAAGAATAATATAGGAAAGGGTGAAGCCAAAGAACTTATATGCATGACTCATGGACATGAACTAAGGGGTGTGGGACTGCTGGAGGGAAGGGGGGTATTGGGCAGAGGTGAGCAAAGGGGAAAAAGTTGGGACTACTGTAACAACATAATCAATAAAATATACTTTAAAAACAAATTAAAAATAACATAATTATAAAATAAATTATGAAGTACTAAATACAGAAGTATTTAGAAGAACAGGCTTATATATAATTATAATGAATACTCTTAAAACAGTATTTTTTTTAAATAGGATTTTAACTAATTTAAAATCAAATTCTTTGGAATAGAAATACATTTTGGGGAACTTAAAGTCCTAAAACCTTCAAAGAGACTGAGATAGTATGCACAGAAAATATGCCTTTAATCACACAAATAACACCATACACTTTAACTTTTAAATGTGTTATTTATTATGTATACAAATATTTGTTATTTTATATATAACATAATAATGGCAACCTTATTGGAGGGAATCCTTAAGAAGCAATACTCAACCAATGATAAGTATGGAGCTGGGTATGAATGTTTTCCCAAGGTTCAGCACCATTTCAACTGTACTAAATGAATAAAGCAAGGAGAAAAGTGCATTGATAGTATCAATATGTCAACAAACAATGTATGAGGTATCTGATTCAGCCTACCTTTATCATAATCTTCAGTTGCTGTAGGCAATAAGTAGTAGAAGGCTTCTAAAACCACAGGGAATCCAAAGAAGTCAGTTCCTTTGCCCTGAGATTTTCTCAGTTAAATTTGCATGTCAGGTTTAGGTTATCTGGGCATCTCCCATTGTATCCTTTACCTTGACTTTGGGTTCATAAACAAAGTGAATCTCTGCTTATTGGAATCAGCTCTTTGATTTAAGAACGTCACATTTAAAACTTCAAATTATTTGAGTAAAGTGTAACATAATTATATAGTAAGTAGCAATTAAGCCATTTTTGTTACATCATGCCTTTTGCTCATATTATTTTACTAATAATGGCCAACAGAGGGCATGGAAGTACTATTGATGTGGTGTTTTTAACACGTTTACAGTGCACTTCCCTTAAAGAAAACGTCATTCTTAGAGGAACTGTTTTGCTTTGCTTTTGAAATTAGAATCTAGCTAAAGGTCTGGTAACTCAAAGTGTTCTCAAACTCCTAGTTGTATACTCCTGCCTTCACTAAATAAATAAAGAAAGCAATTGTCAAAAAGAAAGAAGAGATAGGGAAAGAGACAGAGAGAGAGAGAGAGAGAGAGAGAGAGAGAGAGAGAGAGAGAGAGAGGAAGGAAGAGGGAGAGAGAGAGAATAAATAAGAACCTGCTTTCCATACTGATATGATGCACTTAGTAAACAAAACCTCCATATATCTTATCCAATAACAATAGATGTCTCCTAGCAGAGAGTGAATTAAAAAGTACTAGAGATTTCATCAAATACGTTCATGTAACTCAGTTTCAGTGAAAAAAATCCTGTCTTATCCTAATTGTGTTGAATATTTAAATGTTTTATAGCTATTTTACTATAATGCTATTATTGCAAAACTATCATTTTTATTCTCAGAAGCAGAATTTATCCTGAAATTGATTTTAAAGTAAATATTTCCATAATTATTAATTAATCAGTTTGTATGGTTTTACTAGAGTGTTCCTGTGAGATTTATTTTGATCTTTGATCCTTGAAACTGTTCTTTCTCTTTAGAGATGAACTTACTTATAACATGAGAAATATTCGAACTATGTGTGCTGAATGTATATCAATATATTCAATTCGCATAAAAAATTTAATCATGCTGTGTAAATCACAATAAACTCTTTTTAATTTAAGTTCTGCTTAAACCCCAAATAAATTTCATCTGTTTATTTTGATATATAATATCATTGGCTTGTTTGAAAGACTTCCTTAACACTGAGGAGCTTCTACCTCAAAATATTGAAACAGACTACATAGGAGGTCAGGAGATACTTTTTGAATTCAACATTTATTTGACTTCAGGGATGAAGCTAATTTGTTCTAAAATGCATCATTGTATTTATTTATCTTCCCAGACCATGCCATTGGTATTACAAATGCCTCCTTCTCATGGAATAAAAAAAGGAATTCTAGTGCTAAAAGGGTAAGTCATAGTTTGAGGAAATGTTTTAAAAATATATTTTGGTCATTGAATTCTATAACGCTCTTTTTAAAAATTATTCTATACAGCTCTTTAAGCAGAAGGTGAATAGATGAAAATTTATGACTTTTTAAACTTGTCACTGTGCCTTTCATTTTTATGGTTTTATGCTCTTTTTTTAAACAAATTTTTTTTCTCTATTTCCTCTGCAGCATTTGTTGTTACATTTTGAAAGGTTGATTGTGTTCATAGAATAAGGTGAATAGCAACAACTTTAGGGATTAAGCTCAGTACTATGATTCAGTGACTTGTCTAGAAATATATATTAAAAACAACTGTAACAAGAACTGACTATATATAAAAGAATAACTAACTATACCGTTTCTGTCTTTTTCTTGTCATGCAGGTTGAATATAAAGATTTCAAAAGGCACTTTAGTGGCTGTGGTAGGGCAAGCTGGACCTGGAAAATCATGTGTGCTTTCTGCTATTCTGGGGTAAATGGAGAAGGAGTAGCCCAAAGGAAGGTAAAGCCAACAATAAATTCTTTCCACATCTTCTAGTGTGATGGGCTACAGCCAGCAGGTCATTAGTGTCAATAAGAATTTATGAAATCGAATTGAAGATGCAATATTTAATGGACATTTCTGGTTTGTAACAAACATTTCAGTTTCCACAGAAATTGATTAGCTACAGATAGATTAGTAACAGCATTCTATCCTCTAAATACTTTAGCAAATCATTTATGGATGCTTATGATAATTGTTTGATGATATTAACTAAATTGCAACCAATTATAGAGAAACAAATGTGATTTACAAAGTAATTTGATTAAGTTTCTAATTGTCATTAATTGCAAGGTTTCCTAAGTAATTAACAGCCATTGCATTTCTAAAAAGTCTTGTAGTTGCTCATGAGTAGGATTTTTGGCCTAGAAAAATCTCATACAAATAATAATATTAATAGCTTATATTTAAATTTCAGCCTATGGACTCTGGAAAGGTCTACTCCCGGCCATTTGTTCAGCTCTTAAAGGTCAATAGCAATAAGAATTCAATAAATTCTTAATCAACTGTTTCTTTTTCGAAACACTGGACTATCTAATGAGTTCTTCCTTAGACCTAACTAACTGTTCAGTAAAATGTTAGCTTATGCCTTCTTCTCACTTCTGACAAGACAGATCTATGGTGCTGAGACCAGTTACTTCACAGTTTTTCTCTCTTGGAAAAATCAACTCCAGAAAATGAAAGACTAGCTACAAACTAGGAGAAAATATAAACATGTATCTTATAAAAAGTTGTGTTTAGAATATATAAAGAACTCTTACAATCAATAATTAGAAGACAAATAGTCAAAAATAATATGTAAAATATTTTTTTAACTTAAAAAAATTTTATTTTTACAGATTTGGAACAATATTTTTTTGCATATAGATTGGTTTATTTAATTAGTTTTAAAATTTGTTTCTTGATTTTGTTACATATAAAACTATATAAGAGAAAAATGTGAAAAGGAGCACTAGAACTTGAGAATAACATGATGGTTTATAGGAAGAGCTAATATCATATATAATGTCTTAGACAACTTTCTTTTACCTTGAACCCTATTACAGTGTTCAATGGTTTTAAATTTCATAAATGAAAAATTTTCTTTGTCTACCGTATTTGTTATATTCATTGCATTTCTCTTTTATGTTTTTAAAGTATTTTTTAAAAGATTTTATTTATTTTTAGAGGGAGGGAAAGAGAAGGCGAAGACGAGGGAAAGAAACATCGATGTGTAAGAGAAATATCGACTGGCTGCCCCTCGCACATGCCATGACCGGGGATCAAGCCCACCACCTAGGCACGTGCCCCGACTGGGAATTAAACCAGGAACCCTCCACTTTGTGATTTAGCACCCAACCAATTGAGCCACATTGATCAGGGTTGTTTTATTTTTTTATTATAGAAATAATACATGCTGATTGTAAAAAAATTCTTGCAATTTGTAAGTAAAACACAAAGGGTATAATCTTTCGCCCTTAATCATACTCTTCTTCCCAAAGGTAGTTACTTTAACATGTTAGTATGTTTTTTTCCCTAAAACATTATACACATTTCTGTGATATAATATGTGAACGATTTTTTCCAAAGGTCACCCATTATATTTTCATGCCTTAGCATAATTTTCACTTGCTCAAGAGCTCAAAAACTTGATGTTACTTGCTTTTACTTGTCTCATTTACTTTTCTGTAAGTAGATATAACTTTTCAATAAGGTAATCAATTCCCCAACTTTTATGTCGTTCTTCAAATGCATCTACCTGCTCAAGACACTGACTATTGCATACCGAACCAAACAATCTTTTAATTTCAGCATCTGAAACATAAAATCGTGGGCCTGCATGTTTAGTTGGATCATAAGACAAAATGCACAAGAAATACCAAAACCCTTTTCTGATTAGGGACAGTATTATATCTGCGTAACATTCACTATCACCTGGGTTAACAGCAACTAATGCTCCTCTATCCCAAATCCTGTCAAATTTGCCAATATTTGCTCTGGGAAGATCAAAAAGTTTGTAACAGTACAATGAGATATCCCCCAAAGAACTCTTGAATACTTTGACTCCAGGAATTGCCACAATTGGTTCTTCTGTGTAAGAAAGATTCTGCTCCATAAAAAATTCTCGTATCCCAACTTCACTGATTTCCACACCAATTACACTGTGTCCTTGATCTGCAAACCATTTCATCTCAACTGCTTTTCCACAAAGAGGGAAAAATACTTAGTCCACTCTCGCCTTTAAGGAAATTATCCAAATGTTTCTATAAGAGCTTGTGTCTTTGCTCTTGATGAAATGTACTTTTGCGGTCCACCCACTTTTCTTGCCATTCCTCCAGAGTTAGTACTCGGTTCTTCTGTACCTCAGTGTCGGGGTACTCTTTAACATCAAGTGAAGTTCTTGTATCAGCCATCGCTTCGTAAATACCTTTGCCTCACAAGCAGATGTCTCCAATGCCTCAATGGAAAATACTTTTGCAAGGCCCTGATGATGTCAGGAGGTGACTCTCAGAGTTTTCGGAGACATTAGCGGGAAGTACCTGATGATACTTGGGCGCCGCTGGCTGCCTCTAATATATAAAATATTTGAAAAGACACTTCATTAAAGAAAAGATTTAGATGAGTAGTAGGTACTGAAGAATGTTCAACATTAGTAACTGGAAGACTGAAATTAAAAGTTAAATAAAACACCACTAGACCCTCACTAGAATGATTACATTAGAAAGTGACAAATACCATGTGTAAGATATTGAAGTCATTTCATCACTTAAGAACACCTGCTGGTGGTCATTGTTTTTCTAAGTGACTGGTGTCTAGATAAATTTATCAAAATCATATATGTTTGAATTCATCTTGATTTATTGTTTGGTACTTGTGGGTAAAAATCTACCTGCTAAGTTCCTTTCATTCAAAGACTCGCATTTCAGATGAAGGGAGTTCTGAAGCCCAGGCGCTTGTCTCCTACCTCTTCTAACTCATATATGTCCATATCAATGTAGATGCCAGCAGGAGGCTGGACCACCCCCATATCTTAAAAACAGATTTTTAAAGAACTGATCAAACTCTAAAACTATTGAGTAAAATACCTTTCATCCCCTTAATATGTTTCAAAGTTCAGCATAGAAAATAATACATTTAAGAAAATAACTTTTAAAATTTTAACTTTTTATTTTTTTCATAACAAACTTTTATGCATATGCTTATATATTTGCTGATTACAGTCTTTAATGATCATTTGTTTTTTCCCTCTCTCAGTGTCACCGTTACTTAGTTTAGGATCAAGTATGACTTCTAGGACTTTCTCTACTGAGATTACACTTAATGAATACCACTACTTTTCAACATTAAGTATAATAGACCCCCTATTCTGCACAGTATCAAAGGCTCACACCAGGCACCATTCATACAGAGTGTTTAATATTCAATGTTCTTTGATGGGACATCAATGATTCGGAGACCATTTTTGAATTAGCAAAACTTCTATTGTAGTTTTATTATTAAGAATACAATAAAACAAAAACACATTTTTATTTGTATATTTATTATAACAGTAATAAAAGGAAAAAATTTCCATAGCTCTGAAAATTGATCAAGTCTTATTTAGGCCCTGTCATACCAACACATTGAGTTCATACCTCTCAATGTAGTATTTAGTTTATGTTTTATATTTTATGCCATTTTTATGTTAGCCTTTTTTCTTGTGTTTTTCATCCTCTGTTCCCCTTATCTTCCCTAATCAGTAGTAAGTGTTCAAAATGTGTTACCCAATGTCTGATTTAATGTTATTCTAATCAAATTTTATTCAGTAGGCAAGGCAATTCAAGAGCACTTGTTTTGTGTTCAAGATCAAGTCAGAACAGAATTGCATTGTTTTGAACAAAAAGCCATTCTATGTCTCACATGCTCAACAAAGAAAAAATAGAAGTTAATCTTTGATCTTTAAAGTAGTTAATAGAAATAAAGAGGCTAATATATGTGTATGTCAAATAGTACTTTAAATATCTGATATTGTAGACTTCTGGCCAAGATGGAGGCTTAGAGGGACATGCTCGGCCTCCCTCTACAACTAGAGAGGAATACAACTACTTCAAAACAAAAGATAACTAGAAATTCCAGAAAATAAAACTACACAGAAGCCCAACATATGAAGTTATAAACCAGTGGCGCTCTTTGGGCAGGTAGGAAGAGCAAAAGTGGGTGGTGCTGTTTGCGGTCACACCAGGGACAGTGGCAGGGAGAACAATCCCAGCAGCAGGGAGGACAATACCGGCTGCAGTCAAACCCCGGCAGCTCGCAACACCAACGCTGGGAAAAGCAGCCACCACATCGCCTTGAACAGTGAGGCCCAGGGGGCGGGAGGACGGATCCCAGTCTCCTAGCGGAATAACTGTGTGAATCCATCTTGGACCCCTGCCACCACACAAAGCGCCACAGGGCTTCGAAATAGGTTGCGGATCGCCACTGGTAGCTGGGCAGTGACGACAAAGCGCCGGCGAGAAAGGTTGCAGATCGGCGCGGTCGCTGGGTTGTGACGAGTACACAGGCACTGCCCCCTACAGCCGGCCCAAGAAAACAAAACGCATCTGTCAAAATGAGGCAGACAACTATAGAAATCCCGGTGGCGCAGCTCACCAGGCAACAGATGACGAATCTGACAGATGAACAAATAAGAAACCTGTCAGGGGCTCAGTTCAGGGCCATTGTTATCAGGTGGCTTACAGAATTCACAAAAGATCTGGAAAAAGATGAGAAAGAATCGAAAAACACTCATATTGAAAGGAACAAAACCACATATGAGACAGATGGTGAGGAAATAAAATCCAGAGTTCAAATCAACAAACCAGAATATGGAGAAGGAACAAACAGTCAACCAGTGCAGAGAGAAAAAACAGGAAGCAAGGAAAATGATGAGAGGATCAGAAACCTCTGGGACAGCTAGAAAAGGCTCAACATAAGAATCATTGGTTTGCCAGAGGGCGAAGAAGAAGAACTAGAAATTGAAAAATTAAGTGAAAATATAATAAAGCAGAACTTCCCAAACTTGGGGAAGGAAATAGACTTACAGTTCCAGGAAGCACAGAGAGTTCCAAAACAACTGGACCCAGGGAGAACCACTCCAAGACACATTATAATCAAAATGTCAAAAGTTAAAGATAAAGAGAGAATCTTAAAAGCAGCAAGAGAGAAGAAAAGAATCATGCACAAAGGGGTCCCAATTAGACTATCAGCTGACTTCTCAAGGGAGACCCTGCAGGCAAGAAGGGCTGGCAAGAAATATTCAAAGTAATGAAAATCCAAAACCTACAACCACGAATACTCTATCCAGCGAAATTGTCATTCAGAATAGAAGGGCAGAGAAAGTGTTTCCAGGACAAAATAAAACTGAAAGAGTTCATTAGATCCAAACCACTGTTATAGGAGATGTTAAAGGGACTGGTTTAGAAAAAGGAGGATCAAAACTATGAACACTAAAATGAAAACTGCATCACAAGAAACAACAACAGAAGCTAGGGAATTGAAACAAAGGCAAACTAAACAGGCAACGAGAGTGGAAAAAGAACTATAGGTATGGTGAGCATATTGGGGGGAGTTCAGCAGGGAGGCGGAAGGGGGAGAGAGAGGGAGATGATATAGGAATTAAGGATCATGGTAGGAGGGAATGGAATAGACAGAGAGAGGTTGAGAAGAACTATATGCACAACTAATGGACATGGTCTAAAAGGGGGGGACAACTGGAGGGAGGGGGGCCACCGGGTGGAAAGGAGAAGAGGGAAGGGAAATTGGGACAAATGTAACATAATCAATAAAACACATTTTAAAAAATAAATAAATAAATATCTGATATTGTTATAGAGTACACAGTAGTCAAAATACTCCAAAATCAATGTTTGAATAGAATATATGGGGCAGATATAAAGGTAATTTTTATAGTTCAAATGTTAAGGATGCTTTATAGGAAAAGAAGGATATTTTATGCAGCAGACTATCATATATTCAAGAATCATTTCAAGACATAAAATTATCAAAATTTGAATTCTGGAGCACTAAATATGTGGAAAACACAGCAATGTTTCACCCAAGTTCCAGGAAAGGCTTGCCACCGGCTGCCGGAGTACATACAGCAAGTCAGCTCCTTCAGAGTTGGTCTGGGCTGCAGAGAGTAACCTGCCTGGGCTCCCACTCTTAAAGGCCAGGCCAGTTTAGCCTCACACAGAACAACTCTGATGGGTGATATTCATCCATACCTATCTCCAGGGGTGACCAAAGCTTTGTTGGATGTGGACCACATCATGACTTCTCCCTCTACCCAAGCCTCCTTCCTCCTTTGCTCGCACAAGATTCGATCCCAGATAAATAACTTGCTACCAGACTCAGTGTTATGAGCTGAACTATGTTCCCCACAAATCCATATGTTGTAGTTCTAACCTCTAGTGCCTAAGAATGTAACTGTATTTGGAAATGGCATCTTTAAAGAGGTAATTTCGTCAAAATAAGGTCAATAGAGTAGGCCATAATCCAGTAGGTATTATGTCCTTTATAAGAAGAGAACATTGGGACATGGACACACAGGGGAAGGCCATCTGGAGACTCAGGAGAAAACAGTTGTCTACGAGCAAAGGAGAGAGGCCTTAGAATAAACCAGCTCAGTCAACTCCTTGACCTCAGACTTCTGGCTTCCAGAATTGTGAGGAAAGAAATTTCTGTTGTTTAAGCCATCCAGTTCATTGTACCATTTTAGAGCAGCCAGAGCTGACTACTACACTCAGCATCTGCTTCCAGAAAGTCCTACGAGACATGTAACTTTGATAGAAGCTCCAGTGAAAGTAAATAAGCACAATGTAACTCATCTGAAGGGGTTTCTATAACAATAGACATATGTAAGATTAAAATATGATAGAAGATTAACATTAAATTAAATAGCATATATTTACCTTTAAGAAGCAACCTAGATCTTTTTTTAAAAAATCAAGTTAAAGAAGGCAAACCCATTAACTAGATGTATTCCTTTAATGAAGTGCATGCAACTTCTCCTTTTGTCTTGTTAAGGTATTTCTTTTCTTTTCTTTTCTTTCTTTTTTAGGGTTCTATGGCTTGTTTCCAAGAAGGCCCGAATTCAGAATTGAATTTTCAAGAAAACATTCTTTTTGTCTCCATCACGCAAAAGCATATTTATGAGCAAGTATTCCGTATTTGAAGCAGTTACCAAATGGAGATCAAACTGACATTGGAGAAAGAGTAAGAAAAATATAATTTATCACATGCAGGAATAAAATTCCATTCAGTATGCAAATAGTATATTCATAGCCTTTTGACTGACATCTTGAAAAGTTATGCAACTATAATTTGGAAAGGTCATTATACAATTCCTATGAAAGACATGGTAATATTAAGGGCAAATATTTATAATTGACTATTTGGAAAACATTAAAAATCTGCAAGAACTTCTTTTTTTGGTGTCCGTGTGGGAGATTGAAAGGATACCAATCAGATCATCAACACTTTGTTTTAGTTGCTGGCATAATGTGGCTCACAGTCTAATGAGTGAATAAGTTTTGTTTTTCCCTGTATCTCTCGCATATCAAGTCAAGCTTAGGACAATAGCAACAGAGCCCCAGTCTGCAGCGGTGGCACCAAGGCCAGGTTGTAAAGAGGCTCTGTGTGCCTATTCCATGTCTGATCATTCTGGCTTAAGAGGGACTTGTTTGCCAGCCATCTTATTCTTTGTTCTACTTTATTTTCATGGAGTTAATAAATAGTCAATATACTTCCCAGTGTTTTTGGAATTAAAAAACAAAGCAAAACAAGATTTTATGAGCTGAAGTATGAAACCCAAGAGATTATCACCACCCCATAACTAAAATCTCCATTGATTAAATATGAATGCTAAAGCAGCCTCTGCCTATGATCCACGCACACTGTGAAGATGAATAAATAATCTTCTGAGTGCTTTGAATCTCTGAAAAGAGAGTTAGCATAACATTGTTTGGCATTTTTACCCCTGGCCCCATTATATTTAATAGTTCTCCTACATAGATTGATAAATAAAATATATAACAGCATAGTAGAAAGTGGAAATATTTTAAAACTAAGATGAGGCAAAATTTACTTTTTAACTAGACTTACATTGGCTTCATTTAAAGCCTGTTACTTTGCAGATGTGTTTTCTCAAAGTATTAAATAGATTTAATTTTTCCCCAAGCACTGTGTTTATTTTGGGATCTTCAGTATCTCTAGGCAAATGGCACCATAGCTAAAATTATGCAGGTATATGACTTCTTATTTAAACTTGTTAATACATAATGAACAGTATACAGACAAAATCAATCTCTAATAACTTGAAATAGCTGATAGTATGTAACTAAAAAAGAAAGAGAAAAATTCAAAGGATGAAGTATACATTTAATATAGACATTAAATGTTATTACACTTATAATTTCCTATTTTTTATAATTTGATTTTTCCCAATTTGATGATGTACTTCAAAATTAACATGCAATTGATTATTTCAAAAAAATCTGTTTATAGCTCTTTAAGAGACAACCAAGATAATAAACATAGAATTCTCCTCACCTTGATTCACCTTTTTCTTTGGCATTTTTCAGCTGATCACAAATATACACTAATCTATTACATGCCCTTATTTTGCTATGAGGTATGTAATGGTGAGCAAGAGAGCTATCACTTTGCCTTCAAGGGATTTTCTGTTTAGTGGATCTCTGCTAATGACATGAATCATCTTTACCAATATTAATTGGTCACTTAGTTTTGGACACTGTCTGTGTGCTGGGAATGCAAGGATGAACCAGGTGGGAGCTTGTAGGCTACTAAGAGAGACTGGCTTGGGTATTGCCATTTCTAGCAATGGGATGAGTGAAGAGAGCACTGCAAGGCAGGAAGGGAAGGAATGAATCACTTGACCTGGAACGCTTGGTGGGTGGAACACTACTTTCAAAGAGGACTTCTTAGAATGAGTAGCTTTTGAGTTGAAAAAGGTGATATGAAGTTTCAAGCAGAGTAAACAGCCTCTGTCAGACATGACAGGGAGGACTGGTTTGGTTGGTGGGCCACAGTCACTTGAAGGCAGTGTGGGGAGAATGGTTGAAAGATGAATTATTATCAGAATAGAAATATCTTAGATTTATACTAAGAATTTTCTATTGATCACAGGTAAGGGAAAGAGGGAGATGTGGGCATTAAAGGTTTTTAAGCAGGATGATGACATAATTACAGAATAAGTGATGCTAAGGTGGAGAGGGTGGATTGGAGAGAGGAGAGATTGAGTGATAATAGTTAATGCCGATTCTGTCTACACTTGGTGTTAGATTTTTCCTAGATATTTTACATTCATCTTATTAAATGCTCATGACAAACCCATGAGTTATATGTTGTTATAAGCTCACTCAAACACACCACATATTCACATACACTTTTATATGTATCATGTTACTTTGTAGTATATGTTTTTCATTCCTATCTTCCTTGCTAAAACTGTGACTTAATTATGACAGAAATTGTTTCACTTATCTTTGAATTTCAATTGTTATCATAGCACCCAGAATATAGTTATACAAAGAAGATATTTGTTGAGTAGGAGGTGCATGAGAAAGAAAAAGAAGCAAAGGCATTTTACAATTATATGTCACTGGCTGAGTTCTGGGCTGCATGGAGAGTTTTTAAACATATCAGTAAACACTAAATATAAAATAAATCAAGTAAATTAAGCCTTGCCCCATAATTCCCCATACATGGCTGTAAGTATCAACTTTAATTCTCACATGGAGTGATGTATACTCCTTATTCTTCTTAGAGTTGTACTTTTGCCAACAAGACTTGTACTAATCTTTTCACAGAAGAAAATCAGACATGTTGATTACTGCTTTGGTAATGTAGCTATTATTCTCAACTTCTTATGTGTCAATTGAAAAATGATCATTGGTGTCAGTATAAGGTTGGTAAGCCAAAATTCTTATTTAATATTCCACAGGCTTGACTTTTCAGAATTAGGGAACTAGAATTTTTTCCTCCTTAATTGTTAATACCTATTTTGATGCAAGCCATTAAGAGAAAATAGAAATATCTGTTAATTTGCACAGTTTAGTAGCACTAGGAAATACGGAGGTGAAGGAAGGGTTCTGGGATTCCAGTATAAAGAAAGGTTTGACTGTTAATGTTTCATTATTAACTATGCATGCTACAGAAGAGAATTTGGATTGGACTAATACCATATTCTCAAGGGATTTATACATCAAAATGAATTCTGTTTTGTTTAGCTGTTGTTGTTTTTTAAATGATATTTTGATCCATAACATTTTTTAAAAAAGCATTTTTTATTGATTATGTATTACTTAACATTTAATATTAATAACAAAAATAACTTAATTACTTTATGAAGGGACCAAGAAGAAGGAAATTAATACTTACCAAGTACATACCGTGTTTGACACTAAATCAGTTCATTTAGTTCTGACAGCTAGTCTCTGAGACAGGTATCATTATTCCCATTTTACAAATGAAGGAACTTGGGACTCAAAATGAATTGCTATATGTTGTTCAAGTTATGAGCAGTGGAGATTTTTAAAAGTCTGACCTCAAAACCATACCATTCCTTCATCATTTGTGTTTAAAGTCACTCTAAAAAATTTAAATAAGTGTATAAAATGGTAAAATATATAGGTAAATAGTAAACTAATGTCTTTACTTACTGTAATGAACCCAAGATAAAAACTTCTCTTTCAATATTATGTGTATGTACACAGTAATATTGAAATATTTAAAAGAAAGTCTATGAATTATGACTTTAATCAAATACTTTTCTGTAATACTACAGAACCTTAAAAAGTAAGCAAGAAAAACAGATATGAATTTATTTTTAATTTGCATTGAAATTGATTCATTTTTAATGAATGAAGAATACCTGAACCAAAGGGTTAAAAACATTTGCAAACTATTTTTTTGTCTAGCACCATATCATCATTTATTGTGAAATGTTTATTTGCTACCTTAAAATGGCATTTACCAAGAACTACACTCTGAAACAGTAAAGGCAAAAAAGATGACTGCAACTTTCATTAAAAGGGATTATTTTTGCCATTTTTTTGTAACCCACAAAATAAAATACTCTGTTTTTCAGATTTATACTTTAGTAACACACAACCTCACACTTCTACTACTGGCAAGTGTCTGAGTAGCCCAAATGGGAACACACCAGGAACTGTTTTCTAAAACCAAAAACCTCATGAATTTGCTTCAGGCCTTCAGTGAACAAGAAAAAGGTGAGAACACAATGAAAAATAAATCTAAGATACACTGTGCTTACCCATTTTGAAAGCCAGTTAATTGCTTAATTTCTAACTATGTACTTTTCTATATTCATCCTGCTTAATTCAGGAGCTGGGCACCTTCCTTTTTCTAGAAAAGAAACAAATACATTGGGACACATCAGCTAAAAATCAACTTTATTTATGGTTTTTAAGCAAAATTTTATGCCCCAGGATCTGTTTGTTCATCTATGAAATAAGAGATTAGATGATTTATAGGCTCTATTGTAGGTCTAAAATATAATGGATCTAAACATTCCACCTTCTTTTAAATTAAGAACAGGGACCATAAATCCATGTCAAATAAATATTTTAAACATATGATCACGTGTTGGGAAAGGGAAACAAAAGAGAAAGAATCTGAGGAACAAGGAGAATGATATTCATCTAACTTTCACAAAATAACAATTGAGTTTATTTACTAATTTTTACTCCCATTCTAGTAATTTAAATTAAGATTCATAGACATTTATGTAAATGAAGTTGTTTGATCCTTACCTAATTATTAAGACAGGAGTGTTTGAAATCTAGCATAACTTGATATTACAGAGGTCAGTCACTTCCCAGCTCTGAAAGTTGGGTGTGTCATTGTGTCTTTGTCCAGCTATATTATTCTTCATGCAGACCACCAGAATGCAACTTGTCTGATACCTTTCCAGACTATCACTGAGAAATGACTGTAAAACTAGTTAGCTATTTCATAATTTCATGGTAAAAAAGGAAATACAAAGCTGTGTCTCAGTATTTTCTATGTGAAGTGATACCTATTAATTCACTTCAGAGTTTACCTTGATATAAAGGTCATAAAAATATGAAACCAGTGTGTAAGAGGATAAGTGCAACTTATGTCCTTGAATGCCAAGAAATCAAAAAGCATAGTCATTTTACTGATGTGTTTTTTCTTTTGGACTTAAGCTAATACACATTAGTTATGTACTACTTTTTTTATTTTTATTTTTTTGCTCTTTTCTGAAATTCAAATATTCTATTTATAGATGCATTCAGAAATATCTAATGCATCATTAAATGCCTATAGCCATTCTTTTCTTTTGGCATATTTCTATTTACTAGAATAATCTTAAAGGAATCTATCAAGTTTAAAAAAAAAAAAACCTAAACTTGGTTTACAAATGATTTATTAATCACAATATAAATCTCTTCTCAAAATAATAGAATGAGCATATTTATTGCACATAGGAATGATTCAGGAAAATATTTTTAATTTAGTTAATCACAATTGACATACAATATTACAGAGAAGTTTCAGGTGTACAACATAGTGATTAGACATCATATAACTTACAAAGTGATCACCCCTATTAGTGCAGTGGCTGTGGTCACTCTTAGTAAAAGAAACTCTTCCTCTTTTCTTAATGGCTAACAGTTTTGGAAATGATTCCTTTCCCAGTTGATCAAGCTAAGTGATAATTTGTTTAGTGTATAGGAAAGAGATGTTTATGAGTGTCCCCTAAGACTAGAATGAAGATGTGATCTGTCAGTTTCTCTGTCTCCAGCACTTAGGTAGCCTCATGCTAGGCAAATAACAGGTACTCAGTAGCTATATGTTGAACTGGTGAATATGCCTTCATTGTTTCTACAGGAAGCATGTCTTCTCAGTAGTTAATGGGAGGTTTGGAGTGCTATGAGACAGTGTGTTTTTTGGCCATTTGTGTTAAAGGCTACATGAAATATAAGTGTATTACTTTAGAAAATATAGCTCTGAAAGCACGTAATGACTTTTAAGTTCAATATTTAATTACCATAAAATATGAAGAGTGTATCTTTTGAACAATGTGGAACTCACTCTTGTTTAAATTTCCACTT
The DNA here is from genome assembly GCF_987537825.1 of Furipterus horrens. Classification (NCBI taxonomy): domain Eukaryota; kingdom Metazoa; phylum Chordata; class Mammalia; order Chiroptera; family Furipteridae; genus Furipterus; species Furipterus horrens. The sequence goes on along the minus strand of NW_028327171.1, from coordinate 64,789,328 downwards.
TTATAAACAAACATGTCTTCTCTGCATTTGTGTACCTTCTGTGTACGTGAGTCCTCTATGGTAACAAATGTAAAGCAATGTTATCTTTGAAGTTGGGCTGACATCAATAAATGTTGCTACTTCACCATTAGAAACATGAAAGAATTAGAAAAATGTAAATTGCACATTTTTCTTATTACTTCAATATTATGTTGTTACTGTTAAAATTCAGGAAGGGAGCGAGTAGAAATAATTTTTGTACTAGAAATAGAGATGTTTTAGGAAATGAATATTTCTAGGATTTTGCTGTTGGGATGCTGAATAAAAAATATAAAGGCTTTATAAAAGCAACCATAAAATTACTGTATTAATGATAATATCAGATAGATAGATGATAGATAGATAATTTCTGAAAGGTGAACCATGTATAGTGTAATTTCATTAGTGACCACACAAAGCCAGGCAAAAATATATTTGGATGATATAAAACACCCCACCAAGCAATAGCTTCAAACCTAGTTATATTTAGTCTCACTTTTCTACTTTTAGACTGGGCCAATGTGACCCAGTCCTGTACTCCATGCTTTAGAAAGTCCTTGCTCTGGACTTTCCTGGCTGGCTCTCTGGCCAAGAGGCCAAGGGACCGTGTTCATCAGGGGTCTCCTTCCTATCCTCCACTTCTTGACCACTCCATGTACCTGAAGTCCCAGGATTCTACTCCCAGATGACATGGGTATATTCCAGGGACCTGGGCTATTGTTCCTCAGTTTTGCCCTCCCAGGGTTAGGCTGCTGTACTATCATTCAGCACTCTTTGTCCTGAGCATGTTTTATTCTTGAAGCGGGGTAAGCAGAGACTGGATATGTGCACTGAGGTGTTCCTGACGATGCAGAATTGAGCTAGGGTGGGAGAGAAGAGGCCAGGGGTCTTTACTGGGATCTGCTCACCAGGGACTGCCATGTTCCCCAGAAAAACTCTCGAGTCCAAACATTCTTACCAAACCTTGTCTTTCAGGTGGTTGGGGGTGTATTTGTCAGGGTAAATTATAGAGCTTATTTATGAATTTGTTCATTTAATCTGTAACTATTAAATAATTAGAAACATGGCATGGGGGACTTGGTTGCCCTGGTTCCCACAGATGTTGAGTGCAGCTCTGTGTCTATGGGGAATTTCTCTTTCTTATTTGCATAAGTAATAGGGAAAAATAATATTATATCTGAGGACATTTTCATTGGGATTTAGGGGGAAGGGATTGCCTGGACTGAGAGTGTGATTTCAGAAGTGTAATCCCCAGTTCTAAAAACACTTTATGATGTATCATTTACGTATTATAATTTATTTTGGGGGGTCTTGGGTCTGTTTAAAAATTCCTTTGAAAGGTACACAGTTCTACCATTTTAAAATTATTGTTAATTTATATGACACTATAGTGGGAGTAAAAGTCAGCACAACATTGTGGAAAAAACAGTAGACCAATTTCAGGAGCCCTGAATTCTATCCGTGAGACTGCATAATTATCTGAGTCTTCATAGATGTGATTTAACTTCTCTGATTCTTCCAGTTTATGAGAAATATGACTTGAACTAGAACTATTTTTTTCTTAGTGGTTGATATGGAACTGAACAATGCACATTTTTATCATTTCCCTAAAACTGCCTATGACTCAGTGTCTTTTCCTTCGTTTCCTATCATTCTCACCCTCCTTACTAGAGTTGACAGCAGATAACTTAGAAAAAGAGATGTTTATAGTATAATTTGGGTTTGGGATGTCTAAGAATCCATGTAGATCTGAAAACCTACATGTCTCACCTCATGAGAATATGCCATAAGAGAATTAATCAGAGGTGAGAAAAGGGCTTATAAAGAAAATTATGAGGACTAAAGATAAATTTACATATTTATAGTTTAGTCTAGGCTGATTCTTATGCACACTAATAAAACTGATTGATAATAGCTAGTATGTCTTGGGTATTGGTTATGTCAGTATATTCACAAATTTTACATTTACTTAATCCTCCCCCAAAATGTCCTGAGGCTACATGCTTCTGGTTTTACGAAGGGATTAGATATCTCACACAAGTTAACACATTATGTCAGGTTTTAAATCCAGTGTTGCTTCTGTTTCATGCCAGAGGCTAATCAACCTCTTACACTTTATATTAAACCTGTAGAAACAAGTACACTAACTTAGTGTGAAAAGACAAGGAGCAGTATGTAACTCAACTCAGTCTTTCCCAGTCTCTCTCTCCCTCTTCCTCTGTCTCTTTGACAGCATTGGATTTCAGGCAAGTCAATGATCTTATCTACAATTTATTTTTCCCCTGCAAAATACTCTCTATTTGATCAGCATTTTTTGTGTGTATGCTCAAATTATGTAATGCATGTGACAGCATTCTATAAATTGTAAATATACAAATTTAAACATTATCACTGTATGAGGGGAGGCATCAGATAATGGCATTACCTTCTGGAGGGCAGACCCCTTGTATTACAGGCTTCCCCCACTAGTGAGTGTTCTAGGAACCCATCTGTATCAGTGTACCAGCTGGTGTCATTGTGAGAGGTTGCATTCAGTTTCAGTGAATTTTTTTTTGAAGACTCAACACATTTGCCATTTCATGATAGGTGATTTATGAGCGCACCTGCCCACACCACCCTGAGTGTACAGCAGTTTTTGACCCAAAATGGCACGACCACCATGCCCCACCCTTCCTATTCACCCCAGTGACTTTTTTGTTGTTTCCCTGGATGAAAAATTCCTCAAAGGGGAACATTTTGTTGAGGTGGAAGAGGTGAAACAAAATGTGGCAGAAACACTAAAAGATATTAAAATTGGAGAGTTCAAAAACTGCTTTGAGCAGTGGAATAAACATCTCAGTAGGTGTATTGCATCAAATTCAGAGTACTTTGAAGGTGACTGAATTTAAACATGTAGGAGTAAATATACAATTTTAAAATAAATTCTCTTTTTGGGGGGTCCCCCATTGTAAGCTATAAATATGACAATGTGCCTTAGATAGGTGAGGCTGAAACAGCTCCAAATTGAATTTTCATTCTGTGAGACATGAAAGTTCATGTTTTATAGAGGTAGTTGAAGTAAATCAGATTCTTCCATTGGGGTCTAGATGTTTACTTCTAGAAATAAGAAAGCATAGAATTTATATGAGACCTTGAAAGTCTCTAAGTCTTATTACTTTCTTTTAAATATGAGAAGTTTGAGATTTAAAAAGTTTAAATATTATACAGTGAAAAAAGACAAAAAATATATCTGGCTCTGAAATGTTTCCCATCAAGTTCACTAACAGTAGTAACTTTAACTTCAGTCTTGTAGTTCTAAATGTGTGACATTGGTTTGTGTGGCCTGCTTAACTTCTCAGTGCCTCAGTCTTTTTACCCTAACATATGGATAATTTTGAGAACTGAAATAGTATACATAAAGCATTTAGAATAGCATCTGTATAATAGGAAGCAATTAGTAGTATTAGTAACATTAGTAAGTGTAGGAGACAGACAGACATGCGGAGATGCGGGAAGCAGACAGGCTTGGTTTAAAAGACTGACCACTGTGCAGAGCCCCCCCACCCCACCCCCCCGCTAGGCCCTTAGCGGGCAGGTTGTCTCCCAGGCCTGCTCTGAATCCCACCCTCCGGGGGGATTTTAAAAATAGAATAGAAATACAAAGTGGCTTTTAAGGAAAAGAGAACCTGCTCTGGTTTTCTCTAAACAACCCCAAGTTCTTGTCGTAGGATGTGAAAAAACAGAATGACTGAGCAAGAGTAACTGTTTTGAACTTGTGTAAAATACCTGGGTGTCTCAACCCTGTATTGATCTGCATTTCCCTTTGTTATGATTTCCAACCATTTGGGGAAGGGCTGCATGTTTTTCTTTATGCATTTCCCATGTAGAAAGTAGATAAAAACCCTGGCTAATAAAGAAACAGGGGCGATTTTCCTCAGAGAAAACCCCCTCCCTTCCTTCCTCAGATGGAGAGTGTCTGAGTAGTTTCTTCATCCACTCCAAGGGACCCAGAGTCTCTCTCAAGTAAGAACATGATAGATTTGGGGAATTTACCATTGTGTTTTCTAGTTAATCTTTACAATAATCACTTTTCTCTATAAAGCTTGATAAAATTGCACTCTTCTTATAAAGACTAAAGTTGTTTTCCTCTTGGTCAAATGCTTAGCCCTTCTGTGGATGATGCACAACACGTTAACTTTCCTTCCAAACAGAATTTCTCAGTAGGCTTTTTCATTATGGAATCTTAATTTTATTAAGCCAACAAGTTTAAGGGAAAATAATGGAAAAAAATGAAAGGGTTCCCATGTACCTATGGGTCCAGAACATAAATTTTTTTCTAACTTGTATAATCTTTCATCATATTTCTCTCTGTTTTGTGCATTGTTTGCTTATATAGATGTATAAGTTCTCATGTCTTCCTCTGCAGCTCCCACTTTAAATTGAGTCAGTGTAATTAACTCCAGAAATATCATGAAAGACCAAACCCTGGAGCAGAATGGGAGGTGGGTATTAGGATAATACCAAGCTGACTAAGATTATGAACTAATTAATTACATTTTGGGGGGGGGGCATTTAAAATGCATTCTATAAAAAGTGTCTGTATATTGTAATGGATATAAAATATACATATTTTAAAATTTTTAAATATAAGTTCTAATACTGTGTTTTAATTTTGAAGTGAAATGAGTGTCATTTAGTTTGGGAAATATATGAGTTCTGTCTGGAAAAATCCAGCCATTGTTAACATAACAAGAATGATTTGAACAACATCAACGTAACCTGGCAGGCAAGGAGAGTGGACTGGAATGTGCATGCGTGAACAATGATGACTTAACTGTAGTAGTCAGTGGGGACAGTAGGTGCTATTGAGTTAGCATGTATACTGTGTGGCTGTCACATTAAAAATGACTGAATAGAGCAACAAATCTGCATCAAATTTTGCATTAAGGTTGAACATTCCTCTGCAGAAATTGTACAAATGATCCAGTAGGCTTTCTGGGACAATGCAATGAATGCAGCACAAATAATAAAAGTATGGCACACATGCTTCAAACATGGATGAAAATCTGTTGAAAGTTATCCCCATTCTAGAAGGCCTTCAACAAGCAGAACACCTGAAATGTTGAATGTGTACAGGCTGCAATCAACAAAGATTGGTGACCCAGGTGACTTAGCCCCCCTGCAGCCCAGATTTGGTGCCCTGCAACTTCTGGCTTCCCCCAAAACTAAGATCACCTTTGAAAGAGAAGAGATTTCAGACCATTGATGAGATTCAGGAAAATTATGATGGGAAGGTTGATGACAATTCTAACAAAGGATTTTGCAGAGTGTTTTGAACAGTAGAAGGGATGCTGGGAGAACTGTGTGAGGTCCCAAGCTGTCTACTTTGAGGGGGACTGAGGTATCATTGTCCTATGTACACTGTTTCTTGTATCTTGTATCTTTCTCAATAAATGTCTCTATTTTGCATACTTTCTGGACAGACTGTGTATTCTTGTTAAACTCTCTGTAACTTTTAGCCAAATTCTAGTAGTAGAACGCTACTCTGGTTTTGTTGTTGTTGTTGTTATGTGTGTGTGAGAGCTAAAAAGATCCCGAACCCATCGCCTTCTTAATACTATAGGTGTGAATGTGAAAACAAGCTGTAGACCTGAAAAGTCTGCAGTGGATTGGGATGCTTATCAGGCCAGGATACATGACAAAGAAATGTAGATTTGGTGTAAGAGTTGAAGAATCTGTTTAGAAAAATAAGAGAAAGGAAAGAACAAGCTAAGGAGGGAAAAGAAGGAGAAATTAAGTGTAAGAAAGAGGGGAAAATGTGAGAAACAAAAATAACAATACTTTGACCCTAAATAGATTTTCTTATATTATACTCTTTTTTTTGTAAGTGACAAAAATGAGTAGTGATTGAAGTAGATTAGCTTAATTAATTACTTGCCCCAATATGCCCCCAGCAGTTTAAACAGGAGACTAAAAGAAAAAAGGAATGAATAGAAATAAGTCATTTAAAAAGTAAGTGGTTAGAATGGTAGGGAGAAACAACTGGTCAAAATGGCTAAAATGGAAAATTGGAATGGATTACAGGGAATCAAGCACTTCAAGATCTACTAACACAGAATTTTTGCAGATTTAGCCTTGCATAAAAGAATGGACCTTGAATTCATTTTTTGTGAAGAATTGGATATTCCTAAGGAGGTGTGGATTATGTGGATGTTGCGGGTTGGTTTTTGTTAGTTATGTCTAATTAGAATGCTTTAATTCCATTTTAACAGTTGGGTTTTATAGCATTTTATATCTAGCTGCATTAAGAATTAATTTTTTGGCTTGACATCAGTGCTAAATTTGCTTATCCAAACAGAAACCATGCCAAGAGCTTGAAGGATATTGACAGTAATTAACCCAAATCATATACCAGGAGCTATTCCAATGAAAGTGTCTGTTAGACAGTGTATCTTTTCCTGATGGTGATGCTGATCCTATCATGGCACCTCCCACAGAATGTTTCATGACACTCATGCCAGAATCAGAAAGGAAAGAACTACCAGACTAATCAAATTAAGCATTTCTCATTCTGAAAAATGGAATGAGAAACATGGAGACATGGGGGCATGTGTCTCAGTTCAATTTTTCTTGAGGTAAGTTTGATATTAGATATATCAAATAACTTAGAATTTAGTATACCTCATTCTTCTATATCCCTACAAGGGACAATGAGAGATGTCTGTTAAGAATGATTATTACATTAATAATTGAGGTAGGAAAAAAATTCAACAAATATAACTATTGATTTTGTTAAATTAATCAATATATCAAAATAATAAAATATTATTTCACCTTATGATAAAATAATTCTATTATAGAATAATATTTGAGGTTCATCAAATATTGAGTTACAATAGTTATGTGTAATTTTTAAAGTTGAAGATCAATTATGGAGTAACATTTGTATTATGATACCACATGCATATAGAGAAAAGCAATGTTTATAAACATGTTAGCACCAAATGTCACTGGATCACAGGGTTATGAATCTATTACTCTTCTGCTGCTCTTCCATCTCTGTTTTCCTTCTTTTTTTCTTCTTCCTCTTCATCCTCCTCCTCTTCATGCTCCATGGCCCTTATTCTTCTTCATGCCATTCAATATTTTCCAAATATTTTTCCAACAATACAATTCCAGAGGAATTGACAAACACTTGGTGATTGGTTGGAACTATGCCATGGCAGAGACAGAGAATGTGTTGTGGCCCTTTACAAAGCCAGAGAAAGTTTTAGAGGTAGTGGGAAAGTAACTGGTCCAGTTTAGGGTGTGTATGATCTGAATGAGCAAAGAGATGAAGTAGATGGCAAGTAAGAATTTTACTGTAAGGATCTGCAGAACAGATATTCACTAGAGAAATCAATTTGAAAGTCACCCACAGAGAAGAGGGGCATTGGAAGTGGTTGAAATTGCTTAGGAGCGTGTAGTACATACATAGGAAATAATGACTATAACTGAGCCTAAGAAAAATAAACATTAAAGGGAAGACAGAGAAAGGAGCCTAAAGAAAAATTCAGGAAGACCAGAGTGGTGGGAAAAAAACGCACATGTGTTGTGGCCGAATAGTAAAAGGAAAGGTCCCTTAAACATTGGAGGAATCAATTATGTTAAATGTCATGGAGAGTTTAAGTGAAAATGATTTTCAAAGTATCCCATGGAAATATCAATAAGTCTTCTACTTATTTCTCAAGGCACAGTTGATAGAAACAGGTTCAGCAAGGTGCAAGAATGTTGAGGAAGAAAAGATGGTTTGGCAGAAAACTGTTTGGTTACAAAGGAAGGTGAGAAGAAGGAAGGTAACTGAGGGGGACATAGGGTTGAAGAATGGGGTCATTTTTGTGGTGATGGTATTGACTTTAAGATGAGAAGGATGTCTGATTTTCTAAGGACTGATGGAAACAAGTCACTAGGAAGGAAGAAGGTGAAGATTAGAAAAGGGAGGGAACAATTCAGGATTGCCTTCATTAGCCTTAAGATAAGCATTCCTTGGATCGTTTATTTAAAAGACAGATTTCTAGTTGGAAAATCTTACAGTTTGCATATGTAACTAGTACTGTCAAGATATTCATTGATAGAAAATCTGGAAACATTATAGTTAATGAGTATATTTTGAGAAAATGAGACAGAATGGGATTCAGGATGGTGTTAAGGAAGATATGATAGGATCAGTTTGGAGAATTGTGTGATTTTTTGAAGTAGTATCCCACAGGTGGGGAGTGATTGTAACAAAGACTGTCATGTGAGTTCTAAGACGAAGTTTAATGGAAGGAAAGCAGGGCCTGGGAATTTGGAATACTACCACAATTTAGATAAAAAGGTAACCATGGGGCTGGGTAATGAAGGGAACAGAGAGAAGGCACAGGTTTGCCTGGGTCTGAGAATTTCTTGGAATGTGGAACAGTCAACGCTAAAACCAGGAATATTCCAGGTAACTAGGATTGTTGATCATTTTAAAGGGTAAAGATAATAAAACTTGGAAATCTAAATGGAATAAAAAAACAAATGTAATCAGAGTAATTGAACATACAATTTAGAAATAGAAGAGGTTATGGCCACAGATTGAAATTTTTAGAGTTGTGCTTTCAGAAGTGGATTAGTTCCAGGTAATGAGGTTTGTGGCTTAAGGTAATGAAAGTTGATGGTCAAAGTGGAATGCAGATGAAGAACCTGAAGTTGAGAAGGGATTGAGTTTAATCCAGTTGCTCATATAAACTATGACATCATCCAGGGTGGTGGCAGAAGAGTGGGATGAATAAGCCTGATGGCAATCTCCTGAGGCAAGTGGATGAGAAGGCATAGACTCTGTTGCAGCCAGATGGCATTAGCTTAAACAACACAGGGATTTAGCTCAAGTTTGAAGGATAATTATTAAAACAGTGAAAAATTAGACAATGGGCGCTGGCTCTAAAATATATGAAGAATGGGAAAATAAACATCTCCCTTTGAGAATATTAAAGGAACGATGTCATCAGAGAAAATCAGATTGCTGTTAAGGAGTAAAGGAATATGTGACAAATGATTTAGAATGTATAAATTTTAAATGTGTGATTGCTTTAAAACCTAAAATTGTCCATTGTTTTTCTTTATCAGACCCTTATTGGATCAAGGAAAACAGTTCCAAATAACAAAAGATTCCTATTAGTGGGCACCAGAATAAGTAGTGCTATTTCTTATTAACCACTCAAACATAAAATGTTATATTTTGTTATTAATAAATATCATCCATTTTTATTGAATTTAAGGAGGGTTGCTGTATAATAGTTTGAATTAAATAGACCTGTTGGATATTATAGTGATGTTTAATTAGAGTGCCCAACTCCTATTTAATTCTTTTATCCATTTGAGTTTATTCTGGTGTATGGTATAAGTTGGTGATCTAGTTTCCTTTTTTGCATGTACCAGTCCAGTTCTCCCAACACCATTTATTGAAGAAACTGTCTTTACTCCATCATATGCTCAAGTTCCCTTTGTAGAATATTAACAGACAATAAAAACATAATTCATTTCTGGGCTCTCTATTCTGTTCCATTGATCTATGTGTCTGTTCTTATGCCAGTACCAGACTGTTTTGATTACAGCCATATTTAGTTGAGAGATTAAGGTAGTTTCTAAGAAAGAGTTGTCATTTGAAATGACACTAAAAGGATGGATTTAATTTTGTCAGAGGAGAGAAGGAGATTGATGCAGAGAGGAAGATGTGAGTAAAGACAAGGATGGAGAAGTTAACAGGGACAAGGCATTAGTGAGAGTGCCAGTTTGAGTGGTCTTCAGGTTATTGCTGTGACAGTGGGGGCACTACAGATGGGAAGGTAGTTTAGAGACATTGGAAATGATAGTTGGATATGAGAAGGAAAAACTGAGAATTTGAGGTAAAAGAAGTGACATAATTTGAGTTATTTTTCAGACTACTAAGAATAAATTAGCAGTCATGAGAAAGAAGGTGAATTTTTGTTGGAGGGATTAAAATGAGAAACTAGGGAGTTGCTGGGATTGGCAGAGAAGAAATAATCAAGTATCTTCAGGAGTCTAGATGGGCGATAATATAACATAGAAAGATCTGTTATCTGATCCCTTTCCATGTAACCCAAGACATCTTGTCCAGTGATAAACAATGGGTAGGAAACAGAAGATAGAACAAATAATGAATGATTCACTGACTGACTGACTGAATGAATGAATGAATGAACCAATGAATGGTCGGAGAACTGCAATGCAATTGCAGACAAGGGAAGGTTAGAAAAGGCATTGTAGTGAGTACATACATATATAAGAATCAGTAATTTGGGAGTGAGTATGAAGCAGGAATCAGCTATAATTTTGAAGTTCAGTTAGGGTAACTAGAAGTACAATGAAGAAAAAAATAATAAAACCAGGAGGGAGTCTTAATTGGCCAAGCAGAGAAATGGTAAATTTAATTTTGTTCACATTTAATAGAATGTGTAGATGCATTTTTCTGCTGTTTCCCTCCACCCCAGTAGGCAGATATAAATGCATAGCTATAAGGTTGGGAACCAGATTTTATTTATCTGTAAAATGAAGGGCTTAGGCTAGATAATTTCTATATTTCCTCCAAACTCTAACAACATTCTAGAGCTCTGTGTTTCTACTGAGACTTGGAATCATTCCATAGAGGTAATAAATAAAGACATAAGAAGATTTGGTCACTACACATGAGACTTAAGAGCCACAAGGGTGAATGACAGATTCTTGGGGAATGCCCAAGTAGAGATAGTTATGGGTCTGGCTTCAGAGAAATTAAGGAGAGTTAAGTCTCTGATCAGAGAGGTAAAAAAATATTTTTCTTTTTAAAAAAGCACAATGATGTGAATGCTCTGTGCTGGGAAACCCAAAATACTTTAATTATAGAGGTTGAATCAAATAAAATTGGCAATATCTGACATTTTATGACCCACAAAAATAGCAATTTTATACACTTTAAATTAATTCTTTAATTTAACATACATCCTAATGGATGACTCCTTAAACTTCATATTACTTAATCTTTCAGTTTTATTATTTATATAATATAGATATTACTACCCAAATATTGTACCAGTGATTAAATTAGATAATATATGTAGAGCATGTAGAAAAGTGCTGAACTTATATAGCAAGAGTGCAGTAAGTGTTAGGTATTATTTCACAAGGGAGAAGGTAAGTAATATGCACAAAGTCCTACGGCTAGGAAGTTTCAGAGCCAGGACTTGGATCCATGTCTACCTGATTCCCAAACCTGTATTCTTTGCCATTAAATTAACATTTCTAAAGAGTTTTACATGCTCCACAAACACAGGGTTCTATACCCTAACGGGTCCAGTCAAGAGAGAACTGTATTTTTCTGTGCACCTGAAATCTTCTTTCTTTTCTTCTTTAGAAGTTTTGAGATATTCTACAATAAACTGACCTGCTAAATTCAATTTAACCCAATGTTTCTCAAATCCATTTGACCATTGAAAGTTTTCTCTTGTGTTTCCCATTAACATCTTCAGCAACTTGCTTCACATAATATACTTTGGGAAACCCCATATTATGATACGATGCCTTCCAAGTGAAAAGTATGATGTAACAAAAGAAAAAAGTAGTGTTTTAAGAAAATTCTCAATGGTTATGAAATCTCCAGAAATCTTAAGGAGAAAGAAAATTGAGAAAAATACTCCTGACTGTAGTCAAATACACATCATCAAGAAAGGGTTAGGAAAAGAATACAGATTGTAGATAGTTAAACATGTGTTTCATAATTAAGGAGTAGAGACATATTATCCTTCAAACCAGTCATGTGATTTGAAAGAGTAAGGAGAATACTAAAAAGTATAGTACAATTAAAGAGAACTATTTTTCAATAGAGACAATTTTTGTGTGTGTATTTATAAGAAAAGAAGACACCTTGAGAGAGAATGATAGCAAATTCAAATTTAAAAAATGATAGAACCATCTAGGGGGAAGTAGTGTTATCCAAGGCTATTCAGAGGGAAAACAAAGAGATATATGATTTTGGTCAAAGAAAATGAAGATAAAAAATGTGAAAGGATTTTTCTTTAAATGCTTCTCTTGATATCACCTAATACAGGAGACTACAACACGAACAAATGAACAAATAGAACAAGAAACAGAATAACAGTTATTAGGGGGGAAGGGGGAGGGAGAGAAGGCGGATAAGTAAGGGAAGGGTTTAGTCGAAGAACAAATATAAATGACTCACAGACATGGACAACAGGGGGGTATGATTGTGGGAGAAGGGGTGGGATGGGTGGGGGGGAGCAATGGGGGGAAAATGGGACAACTGTAATTGAAAAACAAAAAAGTAAAATTAAATACTTCTCTTTTCTCTTCATCTTATTTTACTGGGTGGTCACACTATTGCTTATAACTGTTTCTAGCAGAAAGTAAGCAAATGTTGTGAGACAGAGTTACATTTGTTTTGTCATTCTGTAAACAAAATTCATTGGAGAGGAAATGTTACATTACTGTCTAAAATGAGACATAAGGATTATCTGTAGTATAAAAGAATAGGACTTAACAAATGCATTTGGTTTGGAATCAGTCAGAGTCAAGTTTATTGGCTGCCAGTTTGCAACTCAATGAGGAAAAAATAGATGTAAAGGTTGAGATTCTGAACAGCATGATAAATATCTATCTATACAAATATGTCTGTATCTATTTCTATCACAAAATACATATGAGAGTTATACTCTTAACAATCCAGTGAGTTCATGTTATAGCTTTAAGTAAGATTCAGTATCCTTTGAAGAATAATTTAAGAGAGCAAATACCATTTCCTATACTAGATAAGGTATACAAGTTTACTGTTCACAATTTTACTGTGAGGTCTTAATTTTAATTAACTTAAAGTGGAAATAGAAAATATTTTGTAATAAAGATAACAGACTTTAGACTGTTCAATCAAAAAGGTTTTTTCTTGGTTGGCTTTTTGTTTAGAATGGTCTACAGTCTATAGAATATGTTTCTCTAATTCTGTCTTCATTTTTTTATGTTTTACATTTTAAAAAATTAAAAATTTTATACAGAGTTATTGTTAAATGCAATTATAACTGATTCACATGAAGGGTGAGCTGAAGAAATGAACATGTGTAATTTCTGATTTTTTTTCGGTAGGCCACATTTAAATCCTAAGGAATCTAGTCTAATCAAAAGCAGGCTGTATTCACTGATATTATCATAACTCACTTAACAACAACAACAAAAAAGCTTTAAAGCATAAACAGCACTTTAATATTTTAATACCAGAGGCCTGCTGTGAATAATATAAAAGGCTAACATTCAAATAAAACTAGTGTACTGAAGCAAAACACATTAGATCTATATTTTATAACAATACTAAAGATGTTACCTCATTTTCTAAAGAAGAAATAGCCCTGAACAAATTTTTCCTGAGTCACAGCTATTTGCTTTAGAATCTCTAGGACACTCTGAATATTCCTAGCCATTGTATTTCATGTCTCATTCTTAAGAGCTTTCTTTCTACAATACAATGTGTAAAATATAGGCACCTTATTTTCAAAGTGCAATGTTTAAAGAGTACACTGCTGCTTCCAACTTAAGATGAATAAGTGGATCATTTATTTTACTTACCTCACAGAGTTCTACTGAAATGAAATTGAATAAATAAAAAAGAAAGTCTCCAAGGGATTCAGAGTGATAAATTCCCGCCAACACAGTTTTACTGACAGATAATAAAGGGTAGAAGAACCTGTAGCCAGGAACAGATACTAGAGAAGCTGGAACAGAAAAGGAAGGTGTTCAGTTGAGCTGTGGAGAAACACTAAACTCACGGTCACAGGTAGAGAGAATAGTTTTGAGATACATGGAAACAATTAAAATAATTCTCTAGAGTGTTGTTCTCCTGGCCCGTCAGCCTCTTCTGCAAACACCCACTGCCACCATCAGTAATGTATACAACAACTGGCATAGTGGCAGTACAATGGTGGGTGGCTTTGGAGAAGCTTCAGTCTACGTGTCTGGATCCCAATATGAAGACTTTCAGTGTCACACCACCCATTCAAGTGGAACTTGAAGTAAGCCCTTCCATTCAAAGGGAAGAGATGTTGGGGGAAATTAATGTATGCCATGGCAGAAGAAAGCCACACTAGGTATCTCAATTAACTATGTCTTTACAGCATATACTTAAACTGATAACAATGGATGGTCATGTATTTTAATCAAACCAACAGTATAAATAAAAGCCAACAAATAAAGCAGCTGAGCCCAGAAATCAAACAATCATATGTGGAATAGAAACTTAAAATGTCTCGAATGAGTATCACCAGAGAGTCAAACAATTGTATCCACAAAGCAAGTGCTGAATGAGCTGCAACAAGTTCAATCTTAGAACAAGGAAGTTCTTGAAAAATTTAAAGAATTTTAAAAGGTCATACATGTATGAGAAGATAAATTAGAAGAAATTATTCCAGATATACAACATCCAAAACACAGATAAAAAATGATAAAAATTAGATGAATAATCCAGGAAGTTCAATGTTCATATAATAAGACTTTCCAAAAAATGCAGGTGAAAATTACCAAATACATAATATTAGAGCAGAAATATGATTCCAAGGGAGTAGTTTGTGTTACAAGGAGAAAGTGGCTAAAGAGGATGAAAGAAATAATAGAATATGTGATACTTTTTGAATATATTCAGAAGAGAGATATGCTGCCTACTGAAATATTTAGGAATTAATTAGTGCTCATTGAATAGACAAATAAGCATATGGAAAAACAGTGGTACAAGCATTATAAATTTAGTGAAATTCCTGAATAATACATGTTTAGTAGTAATGTAAACACTGAATATTTATTTGAAGAAAAGGGGTAACAACCTATTTTTAAAAGAGAAATGGAGAAGTAGGGGGAACTTATATAGGAAAATAATAAAATATTTAAGACAAAGATGTTATTAAAATATAAAGGAACTAGCTAAAAGAATTTGAAGTGGTAAAGGTCAACAATTTTTGTTGTATTTTAAACATTATACCTACAAAGGAACAAGATCATATTAATAATACACTTTTAATAGTAGTTATGTATATTAGAGTACAATGGAACAAACTGTATACCCCCTAAGACTCAAGAGGAAGTGGGCTTAAATAACATGAAAATTTATTGACTCCTCAAACTGCAAAGTCCAGACACAGGTCTTTAAAACACACTTGATTCTCAATCTCAACTGGAGTGTCTGCTACTCTTAAGTTATCTCTACTTGGCTTTCCTCCTTCACTTAATCCTCATGCTTCATATAGTGATGGAAATGTTCTTTCAGAGACCTTCCTTTTGTAGAAATACATGAAATTATTCTTCTTGAAATGATTTGAGTTACATATCCAACCTTGAACTGATATTGTAATGAAGCATTTCTTCTTCCAGCTCTCCAAGTTCCCTAATTTGGAACTTTTGCCCTTTTGTTTCCTCTTAAACACCTGGATGGCTCAGAAAAGACCTACCCAGATCTTCCTTGTCTTATTTTGTTAAATGCAGCTAACAACAGTCAATAGACGCTAATAACTCTTTTCCAGTCTCTTCCACTAAAGCTAATTGTTCATTATTATGTTTTCTGCTTTTTCAGTTGTTGTTAAAACAACCCTCTCACCAACCAATTCTCTGTAGCTTAGTAGTCCAAAAACACTTTATTCTTTATTTTTACTGTGTGTCCACTGTGACTCAGAAAAAGGGACTCTGCTTATTCTAGGGACACAAGTTGAAGAAGCAATGTAACCACTATTTTAAATTTTGACAGGCACTGTGCAAAGGGAATATGAGCCTTAACAGGTCTGATATCAGCAATTAAATACTCTGAACTGGAAGTACCTTGCATTGTTTCTCCTTCAACATTGTTCAGAACTATTCATTTGGTCCCATCAGTCACAGGAGACCAGAAAGTGCAACTCTCTGTGGACCTAGAAGCCAGAATAATTGAAACTATTTGGCTATCAGAACCAGTGACTACCATATCATCCTCTAGGACATCGTAAAGTGAATAGGTTGCTAGTATTCTGGGAACCTGGTTAATCTTTTATCATTTGTGCATTTCTCTATAACCTAAGCCCATGAATAAGAAGAGTCCTGCTCTGATAGCATAGCAACCCATCACAATGTCTATATTAATTTTCAATGCACCACATACATTTATACTTAGTTTGCTCCATAATTACACATTTTTAAATTTAATATTTAAGTTTTTCACTTAAAAATAAAATACTACCTTAGGCAACCTTTTGAGAGTTAAAATACAAGACTCCTGTAGGAAGTTAACTTGCCCTGATAACAATCTGTGTGTAGGTCTCTTTGTCTGGACCAGAGCCAACATACTCAGCAGAGGGTCCCTGGCTGCCTCTGGAACTTCGCATACTCAGCTCTTGGATAATGTGCTGCACCTTCTGCTCCAGGTTTTTAAAACGAATTTCATAGGCTAGATCATCAATCAATTCACCAAGGTAAGTAAGTAAAGACATATCTTATTAAAGAGCATATCTAAAAACAATAATCTGTGTTTAGTACCTTATAAATATTGTCATAAAAAGATGAGATTATGTTCACTATAGATTTCATTATTATTCCATTTCTAATTCTTGAGACATTTATAATTAATGTATAACAGAGTCAATCTTATACACATTATATAATAACCCTTAAAATTGTTAACAAATCTAAGAAAATCATGTGATTTGGTGTCTACAACTCCAATTCTTATACACATTTAGTTTGAGAATCAGTGGTTTAGGCTAATAAGGGGAATAAAATGCAAATCTATATGTAGATATCTGGATTTTAAGAATTCTGTCTGCATTGATGAGAGCTATCAACTTGCTTATGGTGAATGGGGGGTGGGTGGAGTTTCCCAGAGTTCTTTGCTTACCTGCATGGTTTTTTCCATTGTATTTACTATTAAGCATTTTATAATTGCATTGTCTAATAGAAATATAGTGTACACCATGTAGGTAATTTTAAATTTTCCAGTAACCACAATAAAAAAGTGAAGAGAAAGAGTTGAAATGATTGATTACTTAAAACAGAATGTCTGAAGCATCTCAAATTTATGTAAAACTGTTAACTATATATTTCAATATTTTTCCCCAAAAGGTCTTCCAAATCTAGTTTGTATCACATGCTTTTGGCACATATCAATTTGTGGTAACCATATTTCAAGTGCTCAATAGCTACATATTGCTGGTGGTTCCTGTATTAGATAGTTCAGGTCACTAACCTTAAAATATGGCAATATACTTATGTGTACATGTAAATATATTTAGTGTGTATATGGGGAGTAGTGAAAATTAAACATGAAAGTAATTAATATAATGAATGCTTGATAAAATATTGAATCTTAATCATACATACTGGCTTTTGAAAATTAATTGGACATTTTTCTATGGACCCCCAAAATAACAACAGTTTTTATACAGCAGCATGTCAAATATATTTAGGTCTTAGATGAAAAAATGAGAAAGTATGTTCTAAAGACAGGCAGAAAGTTACACACAAATATGATGCTCTTATACTGTTTGGTATGTGAGATAACCAAAGAAACTCAAAGCAAGACTGAAAATTAATAACATTCCATCACCACTCTTTGTATTAGTTTTGTTCTGAACTGACTGGTCCATCCCTGCAAGGTTGGGCACCTTCCTATTCCCTGAGATCTCTTAAGCCATACCTTATACCACAAGCACAGAGCTGTGCAACTTATATGTGAATTGATGCATGACTTTCCATGTCCTTTTCTCATTCCCATTGTTCACTTTCATCTTTCAGTTTCTAATTTTGTAGATGAAGATAATTGTGTTTTTCTGTCTCTTCTGATATTGATAAAGTCTGGCTACTTAAGAAGGTCACTGACCATGTTCTCAGTGGATAAGAATGGCTCAGGAGTGTCTTATAATTTTTAAGCAGTGAGTAGCAGTAGACCAAGGCTCTGAAACACTGAACTATCAGGGTTTGGTAAATTTCTAAGCAGAGTCTGACTTTCATCATGTACATTAAGTACCTTGTAGTTGTCATTGGGAAATAAAAATTGCTTGACCATAGGTATCTTGTTACTATAACACCCTCTTAATTGTTATACCCACAGGGGAAAATTATATGGGGGTAGTTTGGGGAGGGCAAAAACCATATAATTAGACTTATTTAATCATTAGCTGGTCATATCTGGGTAAATGTTTATTTCTGCACTGAATGATATATTTCTCCTCTATTTTTAAAACATGAAAAGTTAAAAATAAAGTGACTTGATATCAAATTTTTGAGGACATGTTTATAGTTGATATGGGTTTCCATTACAACTTACGGCTCTGGGTGAATTGTGCATTAGATGTTACCAGAACAGTTTTCATCATTGTGGGAGCTTCCCCACTCTTCACTCTGGAGCTTATTCCTTGGTTTTCCTTTATTTCACCATACAAGTAAGTTCCTGGATTTTTGTGTGTATTAATAACTTACAAGTTTACAATAAAATATAGTTTCAGACTTATATTTGACTTACTGCCACTGTAAAGCCTGTATGTTGCTTACATTTTAGCAGAAAGTTAATTCATTTGCATATCCTGTTATTTCTGATATTAGCAAAATATTGCTGGAAGAATTAAACAGAGGTCTCATGATACTCATATGTCTTTATATCCCAATTAAAATTTGGTCAACTAGTTTGAATTCCAAAATTATGTCACTGTGAGGCTACAGCGTAAAACAAAATTTGTGAATACATTTAAATTAAATAAAAGAGTATTTTGAAGCACTTTACAAAAAGGATGAAGTTCTTGTAATGAAATGATTTCCTAGCACCTGTTTTAAAATTCATATTGAAGTTAATTTGCCCAAACCAGAATGTTAATCATTTTCTCATTTCTACACTTACATAATCATTATCTCTCCAACTTCCCATATCTTCCTTATTATCTCTGCCTGTCTAGATTTTGCTGACCCTTCATGTCCTAGTTCATATTTCATTTTCTGTGTGAAGCATTCTCTACCAAAATGGTGCAAAGAAATCTGACTCATTGGGTATTATGGATTTTTATATTGCTGGTATTATAGGCTGTTTTTTAAATAAACCAAAAATTCTCTACTCAGTGTTTTAGGATTACAGATACTTTGTGGCAAGCTCTTGGGAGAATAACCTGGCTCTCCTGTCATTGATTACTGTAGTGAGACTTTATTGGGGGTGTTCACTATCAGGACATTTGGACATGAGCAGAGGTTCATACAGCAAAACAAAAAAGTGGTGAATGAGAACTTGGTCTGTTTCTTCAATTATGTAATTTTGACCAGGTAGTCATATAAACAACAATTTTTTAAAAAAATTATAGGACCAGTTTTTTAAAAGATGTGTTGTTCACACTTATAAAAAGAAAATGTTTTGTAAATGACATTTCACCAAGTAAAAAATAGATTAAAGCCTTAATTATTTCTAGTATTTAATATGCATTTAAGTTAAAACATATCTATGTATATTTATGTAAAAACTACATGCTACTCTATGTGAAAAGAAGTCCCAAGGTTTTTGAAGGTTATATAGGATGCTATTAAAATGACTAATTATATGATTCTTTGTTGTATTTTATATTTGTAGAATATATTTTATTTGTATACATAATTTATACTTAGAATTTGATTTTATAATTTTATATAAACTAGAAAAATAAAATATTAAATAATGGTCACTTTTAAACTTTAGAGGCTAATTTTATTATTTAAAAACATGTATGTAATTGGAAAGGTATTTGATTTTCCAATAGTATTTTAAAATACAATACATTATTCAGCTGGCGTTTTTTTCACTTGGTTTTAATTTTAATTTATTTATTTGTATTTATTTTCTTTTTCTACAGATAAGAATATTTATTTATTTACGTATTTATTTATTTATTGACTTTAAATAATTTTTTTTGTTTTTCAGTAAGAGTTGACATACAATATTATATTAGTTTCAGGTGTACAACTCAGTGGTTAGACATTATATAATTTCCTAAGTGATCATCCTGACAAATCTCATACCCATCTGACACCATACATATTTATTAGACAATTATTAACTACATTCTCTAATCTGTACTTTAGATCCCCATGACTATTCTGTAACTACAAATCTGTACTGATTTTTTTGAATCTTCACCTGAGGATATGTATACTGATTTTTAGAGAGAGAGGAAAGAAAGAGAGAGAGAGAGAGAGAGAGAGAGAGAGAGAGAGAGAGAGAGAGAGAGAGAGAAAGAGAGTAAGAGAAAGAAACATCCATGTGAGAGACAAACATTGATTGTTTGCCTCCTACATGTGCCCCCACTGGGGATCAAATCTGCAACCTAAGTATGTTCCCTGACCATGAATCAAACCTGCAACCTTTTAGTGTAGAGGATGATGCTACAATCAAATGAGTCACCCAGCCAAGGCTATCAATTTGTACTTTTTAACACCTTCACCTTTTTCATCCATGCCCCCCCCCCCCCCCATCTTAAAAAACACACTAACATTTCTTGTAGTACTGGTTTGGTGGTGATGAGTTCCTTTAGATTTTACTTGTTTGAGAAGTTTTTTATCTGTACTTCAATTCTAAATGAGAGCTCTGCTGGGAAGAGTAATTTTGGTTGTAGGTCTTTGCTTTTCATCACTTTGAATATTTCTTGCCAATCCCTTCTGGCCTGCAAAGTTTCTGTTGAGAAATCAGCTGATAGCTGACAGTCTTATGGGAGCTCCCATGTAGATAACTGTTCTTCTCTTGTTGTTTTTAATATTTTTTCTTTGTTTTTTAACCTTTTGGCATTTTAATTATGATGTGACCTGGTGTGGGCCTCTTTGGGTTCATCCTTGTTTGGGACTCTGTGCTTCCTGGACTTGTATGTCTATTTCCTTTACCAGGTTAGGGAAATTTTCTGTCATTATTTTTTCACATAGGTTTTCAATTCCTTGCTCTCTCTCTTATTGCTATGGAACCCACAAAATGGGAATGTTGGTACACTTAAAGATGACACCAGGGTTTCTTACACTATCTTCATTTTTGGGATTCTTTTTTCTTTTTGCTATGCTGATTGGGTGTTTTTTGCTTCTTTATATTTGAAATATCTAAATTGATCCTCTGTTTCATCTACTCCACTGTCAATTTCCTGTAATATATTCTTTATTTTAGCTAATGTATTCTTCATTACTGATGGGCTCCTTTTTATATTTTCTCGTTCTGCTTTTATATTTTTTATCTCTTTGTTGAAGTTCTCACTAAGTGCATCTATTCTTCTCCTAAGTTCATCAAGCATCCTTACAACCAGTGTTTTGAACTCTGTATCCAGTAGATTGCTTGTCTCCATTTTATTTGGTTCTTTTTCTGGAATTTTATTGCTTTTCTTTCTTTGGGACATGTTTCTTTGCCTCTCCTTTCGGCAGCCTCCTTGTGTTTGTTTCTATGTATTTAGTAGAGCTGCTATATCTCCCAGATTTGGTACAGTTTTGTAGTATGTGTCCTGTTGGGTCTAGTGGCACAGTTTTCTTCTTCACTCAAGCTGGACATTTCAGGTGTGCCTCCTGTGTGAGCTGTGTACACCCTCCTGTTAAAGTTGAGCCTTGATTGCTGTTGTCACATCAATGGGAGGGGTTTACCCCCAGGATGATGGGCTGCAAAGACTAGCTGTGGTCACTGTAGTGGATCAGCTGTACAAAGGCCCATCCCTTGGAGCAGTACTTACTTCAGCAGGGCTCTAGTGCCCACTAAGTCTACCCCTTGAGTGTGTCACTTGTGGAAGGGGTGGTTGGGTAGTGCTTCAATGTGGTCTGAAGCTGTCCACAAGGTAGGTTGGTTCTGGGCTTCCAGGAGGGTGCCAACTAAGGTCAGCCACCACCTGTGTTTTGCCAGGGGCTACCCAACAGGATCTACAGCTGGCTAATACTTGTGCTGGGTTTGGAGGAGCTCAGGATAGGCCAAGCTGTGAACCAAGGCTGACTGCCACCAGGGCCAGCCTGGGCCAACTTAGCAAGAGGAAGACAGCATCCCGAGGTGTGGCCAGATGCTGCTTGTTTGAGAGATTTTAGGGAAGTCTGAAACATGAGCCAAGACAGGTCATTTATATATGAAAGCCATTGGAAATAGCTTAGGTGATTCTGCAAGTTGGGTAGGGGCAGAGTTTTAGGGAATCACCAGGGCAGGGCAAATGGTATGAGCCAGGTTGATGGAGACTCAGATATGGCATCTGCCTGTTGGTTTTGTGGGTGGGAGGGCTCAGCAAAGAAACAACGGCTTCTGCTCACACTTTTGTCTGGCAGAAAATTGCCCCTCCAGCTATTGCCCTTATGCCAGACAATTCAGTTCCACCACATGTATCACTGGTGTCCCAACACTGGAGCTCAGAAAAAGTGAATCTGAAAAAGCCTGTGCGTGAGCCCTTTAAGAGGTGACTCCAGCAGGAGGTCTCACTCCATCATCCCACTGATTCTTACAGCCAGAACTTGTGGGGGAACGTCTCTTTCTGAAACTTGAGTCCTGGGCTGGGGGGGGGGGGGTGGCAGGTGTGTGTGGGGCTGGAACCCATCACACCTCAGACAGAGGGGACCACAGGGACCAAGATATTCCTCTCCTTTTTTATCTCCCACACGTGGGTGTGGGACCAGCCCTTCCAAGCCTCTGCCCCTCCTATCATTCTCAATGTGACGTCTTCTTTATATCTTTTTTTAAAGTATATTTTATTGATTATGTTGTTACAGTAGTTCCAATTTTTCTCCCTTTTCTCCCCTAAGTGCAATAATCCCTCCATCCCCTAGCAACCACCCTCCCGCCTTAGTTCATGTCCATGGGTCATGCATATAAGTTCTTTGGCTTCACCCTTTCCTATATTATTCATAACTTCCCCCTGACTATTTTGTACCAACCAATTATGCTTCTTAATCCCTGCACAATTTCTCCATTTCACCCCTCCCCCCTCCCAGCTGATAACCCTCCAAATGATCCCCATACCTATGATTCTGTTCCTATTCTGATTTGCTTCATTGGATTTTGTTTTTATTTTTTAGATTCAGACATTGATAGCTGTGAGTTTGTTGTCATTTTAATGTTCATAATTTTGATCTTCTTTTTCTTAAGTAAGTCCCTTTGACATTTCATATAATAATGGCTTGCTGGTGATGAACTCTTTTAGCTTTGCCTTGTCTGGGAAGCACATCATCTGCCTTTACATCTAAATGATAACTTTTCTGGGCAGAGTAATCTTGGTTGTAGGTCCTTGCTTTTCATCACATTGAATACTTCTTGCCAGTCCCTTCTTGCCTGCAAAGTTTCTTTTGAGAACTCAGCTGACAGTCTTATAGGAACCCCTTTGTAGGTAACTCTCTGCTTTTCTCTTACTGCTTTTAAGATTCTCCCTTTATCTTGAAACTTTGGCATTTTAATTATGATGTGTCTTGGTGTGGTCCTCCTTTAGTCTAGATTGTTTGGGACTCTCTGTGCTTCCTGGACTTGTATATTTCCTTTGCCAACTTTGGGAAGTTTTCCTTCATTATTTTTTCACTTAAGCTTTCAATTTCTTGCTCTTCCTCTTCTCCTTCTGGTACCCCTATGATTCGGATGTTGGTATGTTTAAAGTTCTCCCAGAATTCCTAAGCCTCTCCTCATTTCTTTCAATTCTTGTTTTCTCATTCTGCACTGGTTGACTGTTTTTTTCTTCCTTATGTTCCAAATCATTGATCTGAACCTCGGTTTTCTTCCCTTCACCATTGGTTTTGTGTGGATTTTCCTTCATTTCACTTAGCATAGCCTTCACTTCTTCCTTTATGCATCTGCCATACTTAAGCATATCTGTCAAGCCTGTGAGCACCTTTATCATCAGTGTTTTGAACTCTACCACTATTAGGTTGGCTATCTCCTCATTGCTTAGTTTTCCCACTAGAACTTTGATCCATTCCCTCTTTTCGGCAATACTTCTGTGTTTCCTCATCTTAACAGGCTCCTGTGTTTGTTTGCCTCTCTGTCTTAGGTAGAGCTATTGCTCCTGTTACATTTTAAGGGGCCTAGTCTTAGGTCTTCATCAGTACAGGGTGACCCATTTCACCACATTGTGATGCTGTATGTGGGTGAGGGGTCTGAGAGGGGACAATGCCATTTACTCAGCACTTGCCTCTTTTCCAGGCACTTCTCCCACTTCCTTATGGGACTGGAGCCTCTCTAGCTGTTGCCCCAGCTGTCATTCCCAGAGTGGGTGGGTCTGCGGATGTTCTAGGACCATGGGGGCCCTTTAAACAAGCGGACTCTGCTGAGAGATTGGCAGTTTCTTCCTCTGCCCCAACCACTACTGATTTGCACAGTCAGAGACAATAATGCTTGATTTTCCCTGGCACTGGGACCCTGAGCTGTGTAGTCTGGTCAGGAGCTTGGAATGCTCACCAGGTGTCCCTCCCTACTTTTTAAAATGTGTGACTGCCCTTTCCTCCGGGTCACTGCTGCCACAGCCACAGCCACTACCACATTGCGCCCTTTCTGCCCCAGTCCCCCCCCCCCACCTTTCTGGATGAGTATTTCTTCTTTATATCTTTTTTGCTGGACTTCTATGCAGTTTGATTTTCTGGAACTTCTGGTTGTCTCTAGTTTTGAGGTAGTTGTATTCCTCTCAGCTGTGGAGGTAGACCCAGTGTGTCTGTCTAGGCCTCCATCTTGGCCGGAAGTCTCTCTCTCTTCTTTGTATTCTTATCTGAAGGATTTCTGTTCAACTAGATTTCAGGCAGTTCTGAATTATAGTTGTTCTGTAGTTTAATTGTAATTTTGTTGTGGTTTTGGGAAGGTTTGAGTACTGTATTTACCTATGCCACCATCTTGATTAGAATCCCTTCATTTGATTTTTAAATCTGGTTAAATTTTAAAGCAAAATTCTACAAAAGTAAAGTGTATTTTTATGCAGAGAAATCCCTTCATCTATCATTATGGCAACAAGTTTATCTTTAAGTTTTAATTGAGGAAGAAAAGAAAGCAGTTATTGATATTTACTTCACCCTTTCCCAGAGAAGAGTTCATACTAAGTGCACCCAAACTTTTGCATCTCAGTTCAGGAATATTTTCCATTATCACAGGTGTTAGATTTTAATTTCTTGGCAGATTAATGGTGTTCTTTGCTGTACTGCTTGCTCTGCTGGCAGACATATCTATAGATTCAGCAATAGTTTGTTCACATCCTGTGCCTTAAATATAAATAATAATGATTTTGTGGTATATGCTATGTTTATAATCCAATTAGTTAAACTTTCTTCTTTTTTGCCTGTCTGAATTACAGATTGTATTAACTAAATAATGAGAGGCCAATTTGTGTTATCTTAGATATTCATTCTTTTCTCTCTTTGCCACTAGCAGGAAGCTGGCTCTGCAGTTCTAAGTTAGATCACAGACAGAACAGACTGATACCAAGGTTGAGTGTGGGATGACCAAGAAACTATTGTTAAAACATAGATCCCCAGAAGTTTCCTTTTCTCCTATCCTGATAGATTCGATTGTGAAACAGGGATAAGGTTCCTCTTTACAATGGTCCATTCACCCACTTTGCTCAACCTAAGCAAAATCATGCAAGCTTTGGGGAGAATATAAGCTCTGCTTCTTCTTTGCTTGTAAAATTTCCCCTTAAGCCCAATTTTATATTACACTACAAAGCACTACTAGTATGAGCGTGTTCATCTTTTCTTTGTAAAATAGGAAATGCTTTAAAGTGTTTGTAATTGATTCCATATTATTTAAACATAAGCAGATGATTTAAATACGTGTTTTTAGTTCCTTATTCCAAGCCCTTGAGGCCACCTGCATTTCAGAATTCAGAAAGTAGACTCTTAGTAAGGAAATGTGGTCTATACTAAATTGCAGGACTGGTGGTATATCCCCATAGTCAAACTACTTGTTCTGCAGTGAAATATAAGGACCTACAACCTAAGTGGGTTAAACAAAAACTTTAAAGAGCCACACATCAGTTAAGGTCAGGTTGGCCATCAAATAGTTTGATACAAAACTCAAGAAAAAAGGAAATTAATTATCAGAGGTTTTATTTACTTTCATAATTAGGTTTGAATTACAATATTGGAGTAAGATTAGAGGTAAATAAAGTTTTAAAAGAGAAGCTGGGGGGAGAGGGGGTGGGTTGGGTGGGGGAGAGAAATTAGGGGAAAAGGGGACAACTGTAATTGAAAAACCAAAAAAAAAAAAAAAAAAGAGAAGCTGGGGGACAGGGGTAGTCAGAAAGTTAGAAGAATTGTCCTTCTATTGAAAGATAATGATAAGTACCAAAAATAACATTTTGCACAATATTTTCTCATTTGGGATTTATATTTCTTGAAACACATCCCATTAATCTTGGTATTCACCATTTTTTATACCAAGTATGCACTCTTTTACTATGTGTTGTACTATGTTCATTCTATATTCTGCACTAAAACTATGATTTCATCTCCTTAGCATGAGTAGTGAACCCCTTTGCCTGGAAAGCTCTTCTACCCATATCCACATGGCTCGTTCCCTCATCATGTTCAATCAATCCTTTCCTTATCATCCTACTTAAATTTACACCACCATCTCTAGCCTCATCTATTTCCCACCTTCCAAAGCTTTATCATCATCTAACATTCTAATATGCTATGTAGTTCTTTCTGTCTCTTGCCATCAGCATGAAGGCTCCATAATGACAAGAACTTACAGTATTCCCTCAGTTATCGCGGGTATTATGTTCCAGACCCCTCCGCAAAGTAGGAACTTTACATTCTACACTCTTAAACCTACATAACTTTAACAACACATGTATACAGTACCACAAAATCCTGTGATATAGCAAAAAATTCGCAATAAATAATTAAATATAATATTTTTAAAAATCCCGTGATACAGTGAGGCCACAATAAGTGAACCGCAATACAGCAAGGGACTACTGTACACCTGTTTTGCTCACTGCTGAACATCCAGCAACTAAAGTGCTGACTGACATAGTAAGTAGTATGTAGGAAATGAGTGAATATAGACTGTCCCTATCTCAGCTAAAATTTCAAGCAGGTTACCTTCAGCTACTTTATAGGCTTTTGGAAGCTTTTTCTGAATAACATGAAAGCAGAAGGGAAGCCTTGTTATCTCTAAAAATTGATTTCTAAGATTTTCTCATAACTAGATAAGATTTTTTATGTTGGTAATATTTAAAACTATTTTCAGAAAATCACATCTATAAACATTTTCATCACATTGGTTTATATGCATGAGAATTATCTTTTGGAGTAAATGTATTTTTATTGTAATTAGAGTTAAAAATATTACTTTGTTTTCAGATGCCCAAAATAATGTCTAAACGGCTTCCATCACAATGTCCCAGTAAAGGATCAGGGGAATTTTTTAAGTAGCAGGCTCAATACTGAGATTACCTTGGTTTTGCAATACAAGATATCACTTTCCAGACTCATGGAGAAGAGAAGGTGCCATATATATTGCATAACTTTCCCTTTCCCTTTTACTTGCATGCATTCATTATTAAGGCCAAAGTATAATCTAATATTGACTGTAAGATGCTCTTTTGTTCGAACTTTATATAAAACTAATAAAGACACATGGTGGGTATTACAGAATAAGTTTTCCCTCTGTAAATAAACAATATACTTTTAAATTGCTCATAACCTAAGGGTGTGGAGCATGATTTTAGTGTACTATATTTTTTCAGCTTTTTTGAGGTATAATTAACAAATTATAAGTATATATATTTAAGATATACAACAGGATGATTTGTTATATATTTTGAAATGATAACCACAATCAAGTTAATTAGTACATTCATCACTTCACATAATTACTAGAGGCTTTTGGATGTGATAAGAGCACTTAAGATCTACTCTCATAGTAAATTTAAAGTATACAATACAGCATTATTAACTATTGTGGCTGTGTTATACTTTACATCCCTAGAACTTAATCATCTTATAATTGGAAGTTTGTACCTTTTGACTAACATCTCCCTATTTCCCTAATTCCTTAGACCCTGGTAACCACTGTTTACTCTCTGGTACTGTGAGTTTGACATTCTTGGATTCCATGTATCAGTGAGATCATACAGTATTTGTATTTCTCTGTCTGGCTTATTTCACTTAGCATAATGCCCTCCAGGCTCATCCATGTTGCTGCAGATGGCAGGATTTCCTTCTTTTCATGACTAAATAGAATTCTATTGTGTGTGTGTGTGTGTACTGATAGAAAGATAAATAAATACACATTTCTTTATCCATTTCTTTATGAATAGGTACTTAGGTTGTTTCCATATCTTGACTATCATAAATATTGCTGAAATGAACTTAGGAACAAAAGTTTCTCTCTGAGATACTAATTTAATTTTGGGGAGATATACCCAGCAGTAGTATACTTTATTTTTATTTTCTTTATTATGTGAAGTGTAACAATAAGACAATAAGATGATAGTTACCTACAATACAATAAATTCATAGGAGAGAATATTTATAGACTGACATTATGTTTTCCAAGATTTTCCATGAGGTGGGAAAATGCTTGAGATGTAATTTAGTTAGTAGAAGCTATGTACAAATCTGTATCAGTTTTTTATTTTAAAAAAGAAAACAGATATACACATTACAAAAATATTAGAAGAATATTATAAAACATAGTGAGTGGTTCTTTCTAGATGATGGGATTTTAGATAATTTTTACTTTCACCAATATTTTTCACACATTTCTCAAAAATGTTTTATGAAAACATATTATTTCCCTAATTATAAATATATTTTACAAATAACTAAAAGTTAAAAATAATAACAACATTGTCTTCCCTCCCCTTTTTCAGGGGCCTCTCTTTCATAGCCCCAAACACCTTCTAACCCTCTAAAACAGGTCCACTGCAAGGACATCAAAAGCAGAAGTATTTTTGGAACAAATAAAATCACTGTGGTATTTTGATTACTCCAATTAATTCAACAGATTCCCGGTTTTTGCAATGTAGTTTGTCAGATTTAAGATCCTTTATTAGGGCAAACCAAGTGCCTTAATATTTTCTCTACCTAATGTGCCAATTAACACCAACAGACAAATCAACACCCAAAAGAAATTGCTGTAGTTCTCATGGCCAAAGGAACACGTCCAGTCACTGAGATGTTTAGGACAAGCTGATTATTTTGGCCAGGAATTCAAGATCCTCGGACATTATCTATGTCCATCCTCAATAGTCTTAATGCAGTGGTTGTTTCAATACACCAAGGACACTGACAGACATTCCTTTTGATTTTTTTCAGTTGATCTGGCAAAGGATTGTAAGCCCCCTTGTGCTGTTTGCTTGTCTGATAGTTTAGGGAAGGAGGGGGGTAGGTATAGAAGCTTCAATTTGGAAAGTTCCAGTAAAACCATCCCATTATTAGTTTTGTCTTTTCCCACAACCTTACTGGCTTGGCTAGCCCTCGGGTGGTTCAGGGATGACCAGCTTTACCTGGGGCTGCTGGCGTGTTCTAGTTAGGTGGCAATTAAATTAATCAAAACTAGGGGAAAAACACATATCAGCTAGAGCCTTTCCAGTGAGTCAAGAGTATCTGGATAAAAACCAATCCCTAGTCGTCACATTATTACATCTTTCATGACAGTCAAGGTTATTACAGTTGGCAAAATTAGGTCCCAACTGACCTGCCATCTAATGTATTTGTTGTCAGTGCAAAGGCCCAGTTCCCTCACCAAAAGTAGAGTGCAAACTGTTCATGATCACTCCATTAAAGATTAGAATTGTGGAAAGTGCTGAAGTTGACAAATCAACATGATCAAATTGATTATTTAGAATTGTGGATAGATCAGGAGGCAAAATTATTATCAATAGAATTGACATATTGACTATTGGACTTCATGATCTTCATGGTTAACTTTTTATTCCACAGGTAAAGCTGATTTAACTCCCTCCAGATGAACTTCTTTGTTTTAATGTGTTCCTGCCAAGCATATAAATTTATTTTTAGAAACCAGGTCATTTTAAATGTATTATGAAAAATTACTATGTAATTGAATCCTATTAAACACTCTTACTCTAAAGAGTTCTTCCTAAGTGCATTGATTTATTTGAAAAAGCAGTACATCCCTTTGCCAGTTTCCTTCATAATAGTAAATGCAAGTAAAATTCAAATGAAGAGATCAGAGTAAAACTCATTGGTATTTTTTGAAAGAAAAATATTACTGAGGCTTTGGCTTAGTTGGTAGTTTGATGTAGGATTTTGACTTGAAGTTTAGAAATATTTTTCTCAAGTCCTTTGATTTTTACCATTTGTAGGTATCAAAAGAATTTGATTATTAACAAGTATGCAAATTTGCTCAAGAAAATGCCTCTACCATCAAAGAAGACTTAATCAGTTGAGTATGAGATTTAAGCCTAGCATGTATGAAATATCTTTGTACAGTATATTACCTTCTCCAAGTATCTTAAAATACTATAATCTTAGTCATACAGTTTAAACATATACTTGTGTTCATGAATTTACTTCAAAACAAAATTATGTAAAATCTAGGATTCTGGTGAGTAAAAAACTTAGTGGAGAAAAGTGTCAGTCATTTCTCTCATAAATAAATACAGGTGTGTAAATGTAGTTTCACTAGGCATGTTGGTATATTGGAAAGAGTGTGGACTTTTTCTTCTTGAATTCTTCTCAATCGCTTACCCTCTCTGTGGCCAGTGGACAAGAAAGCTCTTTGGAAACTTCAGTTCACTATCTATGAAATTGGAATATTACCTTCTATCTATCTAGGCTAGTATACAGGTTAATAATATTATGTACATACATATTATGTTTTATATTTACCATATTTTATATTATACTCCTGACTGAAATGGCAGCCATCATCATTATTATTATTGTGGTTATTGTTGATATTGTTAATAAGAGGAGGAGAGAGGAAATCAAGAAGCTTATAACAATTTAATCTGAATTATAGTTTATTTTGATTTTCTGTTTTGTTTTACACATAAAATGGATTTGATAACTATTTAAGTTTACTCATTTGCTTTTTTCTTTATTTTGTGTCTAATTTAAAAAAAAAGAGTATTTATGCTTCATGTGACAGTAAGATTCCAGTGACTATTTTATTCTACAGAATCCTTTTTTATTTTCCAGAACCCTTCCAGTGAACCTGGATCCCCTAGGTAAGTATTCTGATAGCGAGCTGTGGGAGGCTGGAACTGTGTCACGTAAAAGAATTTGTAGTCGCTTCCCAGGAAAGCTGCTGCATGAGATTTCAGAGGGAGCTGAAAACCTCAGGTGAGCTGCTCAGAGCAAGGCTGGCCCAGGTCATCCATTCCAAGCTCTTTAGAAACTCAAATTGGCCCCAAGGGGAAATCACTTCTGAGTCACCAAGGACATTATTTGGTCTGTTTGAAGCACACTATTGCTGATTCCCTTTAGGGAAGAGGGACAAGGAATAAAATGGTAGCCACTGGCTGGTAAACTGCTGGTGAAAGGAGAAAAACAAAACAAAACGATGCAATATGAAGTCACTATTTAATTGAATTTTTTTGTTAAGGCTCCTACTCTTATAGTTTTATTCCTTTAAAAAAGGTTGCAAGGCACTCCTTTTTCTTTGCGGCTGTTCAGTGCCTTAGGAGAGTTCCTTCCTGTGATCAGAGACCTAAAGAATGTGAGTTCCTTCCTGTCAAGCCTGCTGGGCATGACGCGCCTCTTCCTTCACTTCCTCCCCATTCCTCTCCCTGTTCTGCCACCTTGGCCTCCCTGATGTTTCATGAAGATGTCAGGCTAGATCCAGCCGGCTTAGGGATTCTGCTGTTCCCTTTGCCAGGAACAAGTTTCCCCTGGAAATCTGCTTGTGGCTCACTTTCCTCCTCCTTCATTCAGGTCTTGAATAAAAAGCTACTTCTCATTAAGGATTTCTTTGGCACATCCGTCAAAACTGTCCATCCGACATCCACACTTGACACCCAGCCTTTCTTTGGTGTGTCTGAATTCTTATTACTATCCATTTTGCTCATTTATATTGTTTATTTTTACGTATCTTCATGAGAATATAACCTCTACATAGAGATTTTTCTCTTTTGTTCATTGCTGTATTCTCTGAACTTAAACAAGCGTCTGAAATATTTTGAGTATAAAAATGAATGAATGTTTGAATTAGAGAATGAATGACAATACAGTCAAAATTTTAGAACAGAAAGTGTGTGACCATAAAGTCTACTCTTGAAATTATTTTATTATTGTTTTTTAACAGCATTGGACAATGACAGCTTGTCCTCCTTTGCTTCAAAAAATGAAAATTCTTATCTTGATGAGGCAACAGCCTCCATCAGTTTTGAGACTGATAACTGGCTGCAGACCACAATCAGGAAGGTGTTCCTATTGTACCATCCTGACAATTGCTCAAAGACTTCACTCTATCGTTGATTTAGACAGTTAAGCTTTGTTTTTAAATATAAAGCAATTTCTACAGAGATAGCTATTGAACATGTTAAACACACTAATTACTTGCCACTAGTAAAGAATTTTATCTGTGCTGAGATATACAAAATTTCCCCTCATAGTATGGTAGATATCTTCCAAAGTAATTAGAGGAATATGTCAACGATATAGGAATATTAGAAAATTGATTTATGTCCTGAGTCAAATAATACCTATATTTTGTACTGGCTTAACTCAACAGTAATTTAAATTTTACATTAGCAAGAACAAGAAGGATAACTAGAAACTAATCATAGATTACCTGACTGAATTCTTTTGCTTTTTCTAGACTGTGGAAGGATTATAGAATTTGAAACAGCACAAAATTTGATATAACAGGAAGGACTTTTCTTTAAAATGCTAACAGAATCTGGAATAATGCCAGATTCAGAGACAAAAAATAAATAATTGTAACTGCATATTGATTGTACAGAATAAAAACATATATTTAAAAAATAATAGTGGGGTAAATATGCACGAAGGGAGGCCCCTGGCTACACATTGGCGGAAATGCTGATGAGCACCAAAGTCCTAACCATCCTTGTCTGTACCACCTTCTGTCTTCCACTCATGCCCTCTGGGATATCTGCCTTCTCACTGCTCAAAGTGCTAAGTGTCATTTATCCTTTAAGTCTCTGACTTCGTTCAGGAGTCACCTCCTCCGCAAAGCTTTCCTTGATCCCCCCCTCTGTTCTCCAGTCTTATCTCAATGTCCTTCTTCTGTGCTCTTACTAGTCCCTTTATCATGACAAGGACCATATTCATTTTAATTCTTTTAGTTTCTCTCCCCACTAGAGCTACTTGAAGACAAGCATGAAGTTTTAGCCATGTTAGGTTCCTAGCATAATGCCTTTCATATAGTTGATGCTCAACAAATATTTGTAGTATGAATGACTAGGCATTTTAGAGCAATATAGTACAGATACTTATATGTATATGTGCTCAACCATTGTACACTATATACAATTAAGGACAAATCATAAAAAATTTTAGTTATTCAGCTTCATTTTTGGAAAGAGTAACTACGTATTTACTGAATCTTATGTTATATGTTATTTTAAAATAATATTTTATAACATTTATTATTTACTTTGAGTCAAAAAACATTTTCTATGGAACGTTTTTTTTCTTTTTTGGCTGGAATAACCTCAGTGAGTTATGTATCAGAAGGTATACATTCATGAGAAGATTGTTGATTTGTAGGATTAATAATATTTTGAAGGGCTCATTTCATTTACTAGTTTTGAGTAATAGAACCAGCATTATTTCTCTGAATTGTCTTTCAAATTCGAAGTGTTCCAACGTCAATGGTATTTTCATTTCAATACAATTTAAATAAGTATTTTCACATGGTCTTTAAGATCAATCCATCATTTTATTTATCCTGCTTTTCTTCTTCCTGTACAACCATCTTATATAACCTTATATTATCCCCTAAAAGTATTTATAAAAAGTGGCCTTATATTATAAACTCCATATTATCTAAA
Source organism: Furipterus horrens (assembly GCF_987537825.1). Lineage (NCBI taxonomy): Eukaryota > Metazoa > Chordata > Mammalia > Chiroptera > Furipteridae > Furipterus > Furipterus horrens. The sequence continues at coordinate 64,755,402 of NW_028327171.1, read as the reverse complement.
GCTTCCTCTCCTTGGAATGAAGTATTGTCCTGTTTTTGCAGTCCCAGAGGTGCCTGCCACTATGTTTTGTACTCAGTAAACATTTAATTAATATCTGTTGAATTCCATTAAGGAAAGGATCTATATATTTCATTAATATCAGATAAAACATTGTTTTAGCCTCTTTACACATATAGTAACTCAATCAGAGACACTGTATAATTTAAAAATCTAATGGAAAATCAACAGTCACCTGAATAAATTCTGTTGTGTTTGTACAATGGAACTCTATACAGCTATGAGAATGAATGAATGAACAACAGCTAGAGGCAACAATTTAAACGACTCTTACAAACATAATGTTGAATAAAAGAAGTCAACGAAGATTATTATATGATTTCATAATTGCATTTATAGAAAAAAATTTTAAAAAAAGGAAAAACTAATCTATACTACTAGAAGTTGGGATACTGGTTACCCTTGGTGGGGAGGTGTAATGATTGAAAGGGTGAACAAGGTGGGCTTCTGGGAAAATGCTTATGTTCTGTTTCTTGATCTGAGTCTGAGTATTGGTTCAGTTTGTGAAAATAAAGGTGAATACTTAGGATTTGTAGAGCTAGTTACATATATATGATATATATGTCATATATATTACACTTAAAAACTTAAAAAATAAATGAACCAAAATTACTTAAAAAATTGTTTTAAGAAATTAATATTTTATACTAATTTTAGTTATGTACACCAAATATGTTCAATCACTGATGTACACTAGAAGCAAAGTATAAGGTACTGAAAATAACTGGATTACAGAGAAGTATATTTGAATTAAAAAACATTTATTCAATGATTGGTTTGTTTAAAGTTTGTAACTTTAAAATAGACTAAGAAAATTATTATAATTTCAATGTGAAGAAATACACTTTTTACCTTAGCTTATAGAGAAAAATCCTAAGCAGCATTAAGTTGAATTCTTTTAGGATGAGAATATTTATTATTGAGAGCCTCCTATATGTCAAGTTATGTGTGAAGCATTAGAATCATTTACTTTTAATACTCACTATAAAAACATAAGAAAGGAATTGTTATCTACCCTATTTTACCAAACACCGTAAGATACTAAGAGGATCTTGGCAAGTAAAATGTAAAATCCAGGCCCACATGACTACAAAGCCAATGATGCTCTTGCTAGTTCTCTACCAAGATGTCAGATTTATTTATTTATGTAATCCCCAGTGAAGGACATGCTTATTGATTTTAGAGGGGAAGGAAGGGAGAGAAACATCAATGGGTTGCCTTTCAGACACCTCTGACTGGGGACTGAACTCATAATCTAGGTATGTGCCCTGACTAAGAATTGAGCTCTTGACTTTTCAGTTGACAGGATGATGCTCCAACTGAGCCACACCGGCCAGGGCAAGATATCTCATTTTTAGGAGAACCACTTAGAGTCTGTAGTTCAAGAATGGGGGAGAAAGGTTTTAAACCAATAGCTATGCAGGCATAGTAAATGGAATTAAAACTCGGGGGAAGGGTGTTTCTTCAAATATAGTATTAGTTTAAATGATATGAACTAGTCATTTTTGTAGGTCAAAAAATGGTTGATTAATGCCAATTTCATATACTTTTAAACATGCTTCAATATCAAATTTAGTGTTAAGAAGATGTAATATTATATTTTAAAACACAGGAATAATAAGTAATCCTGATTTAGAGGGCTGTTCTTTTAGGAAAAAATAATTTAAAAAATAAAGTAAAATAATTGTAATAGTTAAAAGAGTTCAGGATCTCAGCTCTACCACTTTCTAGTTGTATAAACTTGAGCAAGTTAATTTTCTGGACTTATTTTGAAGTAGTAGTTATATCTACCTCCTAAGATTATCTTGAAAATTAAATGAGATAACACAGTTTCTGGCATATAGAAGATATCGTCAGGTATTATTTAAATACCAACCCTAATTCTAACCCTAACCACATCATGGGGCACATGATGGCAAACACTTAGCCAATGTCTATGAAAGCCTCTATACACAGCAACTTTGAGGTAACTGAAGATCAAAATAAATCATGGTCCCTAGTGGTGCACTATGCTGTCAGTGAGATTAAGTGAAGTTGAGAAGGCAGCAGTCACAGCATCTTCCTTCTAGTTTTCCTAGTTCCTACTTTTCTAGCTGTCATCTTCCAAGGAAGTGGACCACCTGTGTAGAATACAGAAGTCAGGACTTCTGGCTCTGTTGTGAGTCACATTTCTCTAAATCTTATGAAAATAAAGACTGTGTTGGTAGTTCATGTGGCTGCTATGCCACCAGGTTAATGATGTCAAGGTATTGGGTGTGAAATGTGTAAAAAGCTGACTGGCTTCTCTTGTTGATTACTAACTAGTTGACCAGGGCTGCTCATTTGTTATTTACAGACCCCCCCAATCTGAGCACATGCTGTTCTCATAGTTGATCAAATATAGAAACTTTTTGTTTATTTCAAGAGTGTAGTACAAAAAGCACTCACAAAAAACCAGTGAAATAGGTACTATTATCTCCATTTTGTATTTATAAAATCTTTGTTTGACAGACATGGAAAGGATAGCACTAAACCCTCCATTTTAACATTATCTGGTAAATCAAAGGTCTTTCATGGATACTATCCAGCAGTTTACTATTGAACAGAAAAAAGCACTATAGGATTGTATTATGGGATGGATAAAGCAGCATAGTATCAGGGTTAAACATGGGCTAGATTTGATCATTGACTCTACTTATTCATGTATAGTCCTGGGAAATTACCTAACAGATCTGTGCCTTAATTTCCCTATCTGAAAATGGGGGTAATATAGTACCTACTTATGAATTTGCTAGAATAAAACTAAATTGGTTAGTATTACTAACGTATTTAGAACAATCTTGGTACATAGTAAGCACTCTATTATCTATTACTGAAAAACAAATTAATCAAAACTTTAGTAGCTTAAAACAACAAAAATGTATTATCTGTTTCCATGAAAACAGGAATCTGGAAGCCACTTAGCTGGGTGATTATGGTTTAAGATCTCTCATGAGATTACCTTGAAATTTCAAGTGTAGTTGCATTATCAGAAGCCTTGCTAGGAAGGGATGGTTCACTTTCAAGAAGGCTGTCTCACATAGCTGGAAGGTGGTGCTGTCAGCTAGGGTGCCTGTTCTTCCAGGGCCTCTTCCCCATCTGTATTCATCAGCAGAATAGCCTTGTCTTCTTCACAGCAAGCAAGAGCACATGCACCCAAGACAGAAATCAGTCTTACTACAATCCAGTTTCAGAATTGACTTCCCAGGCACTTCTGTCCTATTCTATTCATTGGCAGTGAGTCTTCAAATCTTGCCCAAACGCAAAGGAAGAGAATGACATAAAGTGAACACCAGGAGGTCAGGATCATTGGAAACCATATTAGAGGCTACCTACCACAAAAGGGCACTATATATTTGTTAAATGAAATAAATATGGAAGTGTCTCTATATTTTCTCATGTATTTGTGTCCCTCGGTAATAGCAGTAAAAATAAATGAAGGAATCACAGGATTTAGCATTGAGGAGAGTCAAGTCTGATATCCCTAAGGCCTCATTTAAAAAGGCTACATTCATTACATGAATTTATTTTAAAAAGTAAGTTTTTAAAATCCATTAAATGATGCAATCCTTATTAAAATAAGGGACATATTTCACAGACCTGTAACAAATACTTCAAATATTTATATGGAACCAAAAATAACCCCAAAGAGCCACAGCAATCTTGAGACAGAAGAACACAGCAGGAGGAATCACAATACCTGACATCAAACTCTACTACAAAGCCACTGTGATCAAGACAGTCTGGTACTTGCATAAGAACAGATATATAGATCAATGGAATAGAATAGAGAGCCCAGAAATAAACCCAGGTCTATATGGTTAATTAATATTCAACAAAGGGGAAAGGAACATAAAATGGAGTGAGAAGAGCCTCTTCAACAAATAATGCTGGGAGAATTGGACAGGGACATGCAAAAAAATGAAACTAGACCACCAACTTACACCACACACCAGAATAAACTCAAGATGGATCAAAGACTTAAATGTAAGATGTGACACCATAAAAGTCCTAGAGGAAAACAAAGGCAGGAAATTTTCAGATATCCCACATAGTGATATTTTCACCGATACATCTCCTAAGGCAAGAGAAATAAAGGAAAGAATAAACAAATGGGACTACATCAAACTAAAGTTTCTGCTCAGCTAAAGAAAACATCAGCAAGATGAAAAGGGAACCAACCATATGGGAAGACATATTTACCAATGATACCTCAGACAAGCGATTGATCTCCAAAATATATAAAGAACTTACACATCTCAACACCAAGAAGACAGATAACCCAATTAAAAAATGGGCAAAAGACCTGAACAAACACTTCTCGAAGGAGGATACACAGAGGGTCCATAGACATATGAAAGAATGCTCATCACTAGCCATCACAGAGATGCAAATTAAAACCACAATGAGATACCACTTAACACCAGTCAGAACGGCCATCATCAACAAATCAACAAACAAGTGCTGGTGAGGATGTGGAGAAATGGGGACCCTAGTGCACTGTTGGTGGGAATGCAGACTGGTGCAGCCACTGTGGAAAACAGTATGGAATTACCTCAAAAAACTAAAAATGGAACTGCCTTTTGAACCAACGATTCCACTGCTAGGATTATACCTAAAGAATCCTGAAACCCCAATTCAAAAGAACTTATGCACCCCTATGTTCATAGCAGTGCTGTTTACAATAGATAAGTGCTGGAAACAGCCTAAGTGCCCATCAGTAGATGAGTGGATCAAAAAACTGTGGTACATTTACACAATAGAATACTATGTAGCAGAAAGAAAGAACTCCATTTGCGACATCATGGATGGAACTACAGAAAATTATGCTTAGTGAAATAAGCCAGGCAAAGAAAGGAAAATACCATATGATATCACCTAATACAGGAGGCTAATGAACAACACAAGCAAATTAACAAAACTGAACAAGGAACAGAAAAAAGTTATGGGGGTGGGGGGAGAAGAGGGTAAATAGGGGAAGGGTCTAGTGAAGGAACTAGTATAAATAACCCATGGACATAGACAACGGGGTGGGTAATGACTGTGGGAGAAGGGGTGGGCTGGGTAGGGGGGAAAAGTGGGGGAAAGAATGGGACAACTGTAATAGAAAAATAATTTTTTAAAAAAGAAAAAAGATATTGGAAAAAAAAATAATAGACTTTATTAGAAAATTAAAAAGTATTAACCATCAACCAAAGGATTACAGTAGTCTATGACGCAAAATTATTTATTAACTATCTAGATTAGTTTAAGTGTTGGCTTCATTATAGTCAGGAGCCATGAACTGATCATTCTGAAGACAGTGTTTATATAATACAGGAACTGTCTCTTCTAAATTAGCGAAATCAGGAGAAAATAAACAATTCCATGGACAGTCAGGATGCAGGGAACTAGGCAACACCTGCTGAGGTCACATGCAAAGAGCATCAGATCAGCTTTATCTCCATTTCCTTTCTTATTTATATACCTCAGAAAAGGTACTCCGGCCTACTCCTGAATGAAAAAATAAAGTGCACAGTTTAAAACAAACTGTAAAGTCATATTTATTTGCATTAAAATATGAATGACCTGTATGAACACAAATTTAAGAGGCACATCTGTTATGCACAATACATGTTATATACACAGTAGTATCTGTAGATACATCAGTGGTTTGAGTGAAAACACAGTACCCAAACATTCCTGATACAAAATAAATTACTCAGTCACAGTCTAATCATACAAGACAGTTAATATTTTAAGTTATGTACCACCGAATCACTAGCTACATGTACAACCAAAATGGAGTTTGTTTAATGAAAAAAATATCTTCAATTATGCATAAATGATACTTTCAGGATGATTTTCATCTTTTAAATAAACTACATTGATATCATTTCTATTTATATATAGCCTCTTAAACTATGATTGAAGACAGACATTACTTCATCTTTTAAAGGTATAACTATAGAGAATATGCTAAACTATTGCCCCCAATTCCAACACTGCCACTATAATTTTGAGATGCAATCAAGTTATTTAAATTCTAATTTTAGAGCATGAGATTCACAGCCCTATTTGGCAAATTGTTTTCTCTCAAAAGTGTTAACAAATTGTCCTAAACTATCTCATATATTGGAGAAATTCAAGTTTAAAAAAAAATCTTAAAATGCTTTAGGTTAAAGCTGATACTGTATGTGGAGATTTTGATAAATTGAACACTTTCCAAGACTTTCATAAAAATATCTTTTTTATCTTTTTTCAATTCTAAAATCTCCTAAAGATTTACATGAAATCCAAGAGAGCACTGAATATTTTTGAAATGCAGTAAAGGATTCATCTTTGGCATTTCTCCATTAGTCCTAAAATAAAAAATGTCAACAAACATTTTCTATTTTTCTACCTACCTACTTTGGACATTTTCTGTACACAAAAGTGTTTAAAGTTGTATTTTAATAGCAGTTTAGATCTGCAAAAAATATTAAATTTAGCTTTTTTACTGAGAAGCTATGTTCTGATGTTGCTGAAATGAGTTTGCTTACTTCTTTCTCAGTGATAGAAAATTCAACATCCTTTCAAATTTAACAATGGATAAAGCAATTTAACAAAAATGTTGACCAGAGTATAATTTTTGAATAATGACATGAAGCATGCCTCTATTAAGGGGAAAAAAGATCCTCAGATAATATGGGAATCACAAAAACAAAACTGTTATATTTTCTTCTTGGTCCCTGCAGCTTTTCTAAAAGGAAACAGACCAGAACAAAACTGCTGCAAGTGCTGACTGGTGGAAATTTTTTCACATTGCCTTTCATATTAAATTTCTACATTACTTCCAATATCCACAAAATTTTTGCTCTCATCACACACTAACCTTAAGGCTAAAAACAGTGCGACTACTTTAAAATGACAGCAGGGAATAATGCCAGGTTTTTATAAATGAGCATATTTTTCCTCATTCAAAACTAAATATGGGGGAAATCTCAGTGAAACTGAATCAAATGCAAGCTACATTCTCCAAGGCTTACTGAAAATAAACAAAGAAACAAAAACATAAAACAAATCCTGTAGCTAATTATTGCTGCTTACCAACATCTGCAAAAGCCTTGAATAACAAAAAAGTGATAGTAATGATGGCTTTTACTGTGACATTAGCATCTTTTAAAAATACAACACCACCCCCCCCCCCCCCCCCACTGTTTGCTAACCAAGCTGAATCATGGAAATTCAAGCAGACAATGATGCATGGCAGATGAAGGAACTAGAATACATGAATTGGGTATTTCCACTACCTGGTATTAAAACATTTTATAAAGAGAAATTGATCCAATAAATATATTTTAAAACTTGGGATAATGCAGATTACGTGAATAGGACACATAATGGAACACTGAATTTGTGAAAGTAATTTTGAGTATTACATTTGTAGCTTATATTAATAATACTGCTGTCTCCCAGCCAATGCAAATATCTGACATCAACACTGTCCTTCAAGTATAGTACAAATTATTAGTTACATGTGATAACCAAGTACATAAATTACCAGCTCCTACTAATACAATTTAGTAAGAACTAGGAATCCTATAATCAGTACTAGGAAATGTTTACAGAATATAATTTTAAGTGCATATGGTTATCTTCTTCCAGAATCCAGAAAATGTAGCCACCCATGCTATTAGAGTTTTACCTCAATTCTATCATTTTCAAAGTATTTGTTGGAATGGGATTTCTCCAAAATTAAATAGGACCAATCTGGTCACATTCAAACCTAAAACGAATGTTATATAAATTCTTGTATATCTGAATATTGCTTTTTAGGTAAATTTTTGAGATATTTTAGAGACTCTTTTTTTTTTTTCTTTTTTTTTGGAGGATGTGGTCTGATAAAAAGGAGTAGATCATCAGACAAGGTCACAAATAATAATTATCATTCCTCCACAATTTAGTTGAAGTTAGTCTTCTGTAAATGCTTATTGGGAATTTCTAAAGCACTGACTTGAAGAGGCCAAGAACCTCCATCAATCCCTGCCTGGATAGCCACTCCTGTCACCACTGCCAGGTCAGGGTCTACAGATGTGTTGGGATCTTTTCCAAAGAACTCTTGGATGACTTGGCGGATTCTAGGAATACGAGTAGAGCCCCCAACCAAAACCACCTCATCAATCTCAGTCTTTTCCAAGTGGCCTTCTTTTAATACTTGCTGAATGGGTACAAGTATTTTCTGGAAGAGATCTTCATTAAGGCTGTCAAAGAGCTTCCGTGATATTTCTGTTTCAAATAAAACCTGACTTTCTCCACTTTTCTTTTCAGAAAGACCAGCTCCAAACACGCTGTTCACATGGTGGCCATCTGCTGGGGACAGCCTGTCCTTTGGCAGTTCAGTATCACCACTTTGAGGTTCCTTCTTGTCCTTCTCCTCTACCGTTAGTAATACTGACATTTGGGCAGACTGATGAAGAGTCAGATTTAGTTTGACCATTTCCACAGCTTGTCTTAATCTGTGAATTTCTTCTTTCCTAGAGGGTAGGAAGTCATATGTTTGATGTATCTGTTTATATAAGTACTGAAGCAATCTCTGATTGAAGTCCTGTCCTCCAAGTTTATTGTTTCCTAAGTTAAAAATAAAAGAGTTTATATTATAGTTATTCATGTATGTGTGTATACATGTATCTGTGTAGTATGTAAATATAAAAATAATATTCTGGGAATAACAAAGTCTGTATTTAATGTATTAAGATTTTACTCATACAAAGACTGATTAATAGTAACTGGGTTGAAATGATTTTAACTTAAATGTGTACTACCCAAAAAACAGTACACATCTGTGTTAAATTTTTTAAATGCTGTAAAAGGAAGTATCTCTTAATGATATCAAATATTTGTTCCAGAAAATGGAGACTGAGAACACAGACTGGCTTTTAAGTAGCAATTCAGACTCTAACTATCATTCAACAGAAGAATGTCCTTCTTATAAAAGTATCAGTAGGCATTTTATCTTCTAAAAAGTCCTTTGTTTGCTTAAAAGATGAAAAACAAACAAAAAAAAAAAAAAAAAAGTGACTGAAAAGGAAGAGTAATGTAATATATATCCGCAGCACTGAACTTGGTTCTAAAGGGAGTCCAGTTAGAAGGAAGGCAAATGAAGAAGTTTGACCACTTGTAACTTACAGTTCCACTTTTCAAACAGGCTTATTAATTCTTTAATATAAATTAAACTTTTTAAAAGATTTTTGATGAAAAAATCCTATCACTTCCTAGAGAATACTAACAATATCTATTTTGTGAAACAGATTATCAAATGAAATAAATTGATCATCCTTCATTTTAAAAGGATTTCTTTCCTTCTGGTCCCTTCACCATGGCCATGAAAAGTACTGGTTCAGGTAGCTAGCATTGGCAGTATTTTATTTGACTTATAGGATGCCCATTTTTGAGACTTAACTTTTTGCTGTAAAGACACAGAAATGATGGCATAAAATTACATATGTGGAAGATTACCAAAATGAAGTCAAAGAATAATGAAAAAAGTTTTTAAATAAACACGTCACACATTAGATACGTTAATGTGCCTGAACCTCTTTAACTCTGTATTTGTCTTACCAGACATGGCCCGGGTTAAAAACATTCCTCCTTGTTTATTCAGCAATGACACATCTAGAGTTCCTCCGCCCAAATCTATCACCAAGACATGAAAGACATCAGCCTTGTGGAGACCATAGGCCATAGCTGCCGCTGTGGGTTCGTTTATTACCCTTAAGATCTTCAGTCCTGTATGATTGGTTGGAGGAAAGAACAACTCATGAGAGGGCACAATTAAGAAATTCCTTCCCACTCACCCTCACATGTTAAGTGTCTTCTATGACATGAACTTCACTGAGTAGTAATGAGAAAGAACAGTCACAAAATCCAATAAAAATAATGAAATGGAAAGGATGAATATCAGTTCCTCTAAATGGGTATCATTAAAATTGTCCTAAGATTATAATAAAATAAAGGCCCAAATTCAGTGGAGTACATCATTCTATTCTTAATTAATATTTAATTGTTTTTAAAAATCTGAGCCTCTTATCATTTCCATATTTACCTTGGAATTTGTGAGCAAAACATTAATCGTTGTATACTTTAAGAAATTGCCCTGGCTGGTGTGGCTCAGTGGATTGAGTGCCGGCCTGCAAACCCAAAGGTTGCTGGTTTGATTCCCAGTCAGGGCACATGCCTGGGTTGCAGGCCATGTCCCTGGCTGGGAACACGGGAGAGGCAACTGAGCTATGCATCTCACACATTGATGTTTCTCTCCCTTTCTTTCTCCATTCCTTCCCTTCTCTCTAAAAATAAATAAATAAAATCTTTAAAAAAAAAAAAAAGAAAGAAATTGCTGTGGAAATGAGATAAACTTATTGTGTTCTTCTTTTAAAAATTACTTTTTAATAAAAAGAAAAATGAATAAACAGAAAAAAAGAAAAATCTAGATGTTAAAATAGCTACAACAATACACTTAAGTTCTTAAAATATAAGACCCTCAAATGCAAATCTGAAATACAACAAATCTTATTTTGATTTGTTGTGTATGTGCAGGCAAAAGATCAGATTTCCCTGAGCAAAATTCCTGCTTTAAACTAACTGCCACATGAGTAGTCTGGAAAGTAATACAGCTTTCTGTATCAGGAGCCATAAAAACTATTCAGACTCTTTAAGAATTTATTCAAAGATCATAATACCCTTCACCTTAGTTCTCTGACTTCATCACTTACTCTGCTCTGGTCATGCTGGCTAACGTCCCATGTTCTTATGCCACAGCACATTTGCATCTTGTGACTGAACCACTGGCCATTCTCTCTCCTGCAACACACTTCCCCTATATATCTCCTTGGCTACCCACCTTGCTTCTTTTAAATATGCTTAAGTGTCACTTTCTCAATGAGGCCTACCTGAACACTCTTTAAAAACCTGTAGGACCTCCTATTCTCTGACCACCCAGCAATCCTGTCCCCTTACTCTGCTCTTTTTTTCCCCCATAGTATATTACTTTCTGATAGACATTGTATCAAGGTTCTCAACCAGAGGCCATTATACCCTTCCAGGGACACTTGGTAATGTCTGGAGAAAAGACAGTCACCACTTAGATGGAGAGGATTCTGCTCGCATCTGATAAGTAGAGGTTAGGGTTGCTGCAAAATATCCTGTAGTACACTGGACAGTCCCCCACAACAAAGAATTATCCAGCCCAAAATGTCAATAATGCTAAAGGTGAGGAACCGTATAATATACTTATCTTTAATGGTGATATTCTATTTCCCTATAGTAGAATAAAAGTTCCATGAGAACAGGAATTTATCTGATTATATGAGTATTAGTTCAGATTTGCATTTAGTAAGGGATTTATCTGTTCAATATAAATTCCATGAGGACAGAAATATATTGAGACACTCAATAGTTGTTGAATGGTGTTAAATGAATTCTCTTCCACCACAGACTTTTAAAAAATATTATATTCTTTTACTATTAAAGAAAGTTTAGAAGAAAAAACTTGTTTCTAACAAGTGTCCATGTTCTCCCTCCGCATTTGCCATGTATCTTACTGGTTGTTGTGGTGATATACACATTTCATGTTATGCTATACAACTTTCTTAATTATGGTTTACAAAGTAATACATTTTACTATGGAAGATTTTTAACCTCAGAAACTTTTGATAAAAATATAACTCAGGAAAAGGTAATAGTACCTGCAAGGTTAGCAGCTTCGATTGTTGAATTTCTCTGTTTTAGATCAAATTCTGCTGGTACAGAAATAACGGCATTGGCAACTGGCATTCCAAGATATTCTTCTGCCATTTCCTTTAATTTCAGTAATAATCTAGAGCCAACATATTCCGGGGAAACAGTGATGGTCTCATTACTTGTCACAGAAAACTCAACCATTCCATTTTTGTTTAAAACCTGTGAAAAGGTTTTGCAAAGAAAATAAAAACATGGAGAAGTATATATATTTACATGCATATATATAATGGACATATTTAATCAAAACTTACCTTTAAAAGGTCATAAAATTCATTTGTAATCTAGCAACTACATTTATTAAGATCAGAAATTATTAAAAATTATACTTTAAAATCTATAAAATAAATCCACACCATAATTTTTGATTAACAGAATAAAACATTAATCACCAAGCACATCAATGGAACATAACAGATTCTCAATATACACTTGTTAAATGAAAGAAAAAAAAAACGAATGATGAACAATAGGGAATAATACTTGCTAAATCATGTTGTAACTAAAGATATTCTTTTTCTTAAAATTAACTTGTCCCAAAAGTAATAGATAACTGAAAGAATGTTCTGGTACTTATTAGCAAGAATAATTTTAGTATTTCATTATGTTCTTATCCAAGAATCAAATATCACTTACATTCTCGTTTCCATGAAAACATGTATTATGTATTAGTTCATTATCCTTGATAATGTAGTTTTCCATTTAAAAAACTAGATTAATTCTAAAACATACTATCCTAGATTCACCAAGACTACATTAACATCAACAGTAAAGAGAATTAGTCTGCTCTAAGATATGAGAATGCTGCCCCAGTAATTCTAGACTACAGTATTAGTTTTTAATCAAGAAAACCTGACCTTCCAAAAAAGTATTTCACCTCTATGACTAAAACAAAGACAAGCTACACACTATTTTAAATAAAGTCCAAAGATACCAGTAACACCAGAGCCCACATGAAAATACCCCCCCCCCAAATCAGATTATATTAGAAACTTATGAACAACAACAGAAAGATATTAACTATTGGCTCAATTAGTAATGGACCCAAAACTGTGATTTAGAGGAAAATGTATAGTTTTATATTATTACATGAGAAAGATTATAAATTAATAAAGTTTCCTTAGAAAGAAGCTAAAAAATGCATGGAGAATTTTTTTTGTCTTTTGAAAATGGGTAAAAGAATTGAGAGTTCTTATGGATGGGTTCAATAAGCAATACTGACATAGCTATCTATTTTAAAACCTATCATTTAAAATCCCACTTTGTAGTCACCCTGGCTGGTGTGGCTCAGTTGGTTGGTCATTGTCCCACAAATTGAAAGTTCGCTAGTTTAATTCCTGTTTGGGGCACATGCCTGGGTTGTGGTTTAATCCCTGGTTGGGGACGTTTGAGAGGCAACCAATAGATATTTCTCTCTTGCATAGATGTTTCTCTCCCTCTCATCCTCTCTCCCTTCCCCTCTCTCTCAAATAAAAAAAATTTTATATAATAAAATCCCACTTTGTATTATACAAGAAAAACCTTTATATGAAATAATCATTTAAATGTTTAAAAGAAAAATACTCATGTAGAAGCATTAGAAAAAAAAACAAACAGCGGATAGTATTGGAAAGGCATTGTAAGCACCATAAAGAGTCCAAAATCATTTAAAACATTTATTAAGAGACAATTTTACTACATAAAAACTGATGCTCTTGTCAGCTGAAAAACAAAATTATGTATCATCAGGGGAAAAAAAAAGGAAAACCTACTGAAAACATATCATAAATATATTTAATGTCATCAAGGAAAAGATAAACACCCCAAAAGAAAATAGGACAAAGAATAAGAAATGGATTACTAAAGAAAATAAAACTACCAATTAAGCTATTTTCAACTCTGACCTCACTAGAAATAACAGTGATTAATACAAGATACCACTTTTTATTTATCTATTGTCAAAGATTAAAATAACTAGCGAAGATATATGTAGTCCACAAAACAGCAGTTAAGAGCACAAAACCTTTTTGGTGTACAATTTGACAATATAAATCAAAAGCCTTAACACATGTGTACATCTGACCTATCAATTCTACTTCTAGAATTCAAATTTAGAAAATTATCCAAGAAATGAAAAAAGATATACGTAGAAGGATATTCAGTGAAGCTCCAACATTAGTAGGAAACCAGGAAAAAAAAAAAATCTATACTGATAGGGATTGGGTAATTTAAATAGTTCAATAGTCATTGCAACAACCAGAAGTCATTCCACAAAACCATGAAAAATAATGATGTGACTGTACTGTCCATGACATGTTGATGAGGTTTAAACAACTCATAAAACAGAATGCCTATTTGATATTTTTATGTATGCAAATATATATACACTCAATATGTATATACTAATAAAGAAAATATATCCATCCATCCATCCATCCATAATACATGAAGCCTCATTAGCTTTCCAGCTACAATAAGTTAGGCAACATTCTAAGGATGGCAGAGCAAGAATATGATAAGGTCCTAAGTCCTTCATAGCATTGTGGAGCCAGTGAATTGACTCGTGCTGGACCTGTGAAATTGCTTGTTATATGAGATCATATATCTTCTAGGCAGGTTGAGCCAGATGAAATGAAAAGTTTTATAACTTGTAGCCAAAGCATTAATTGAAATAATATATTGAACTAAAATGAAAATAGATTTTAGCTTAATTACAGTACTTACCTTAAATGGATATCTGCCAATTTCAGCTTCTAGTTCCTCTGGGGTAAAAATCTTGCCTATGAATCTTTTGGCATCATATATTGTATTCTGAGGATCTGAATCTGCCAGCTCTATACTTTCATACCCCACATAAACATCATGGTCAGTAAAAGACACCATGCTGGGTATGCTGATATGCCCATTTCCATCTGGAATGACCTTTACTTTTCCTGTGCCAGGAAAAAATACCCCAACAGAGCAGTAGGTGGTGCCAAGGTCAATGCCAATCACTTTGGGAGTAGGCAATGGTAAATACTGTTGTGACAAATAGCCAGCCAACAGGAGAGTCAAAACAGCTGATCCTGAAATACAATCAAATTAAAAGGTATGTCTTATCAAACTAGTACAATATGCTAAATTACTAAAGTACCTTTTAATACCACTCTTTGAAACAATATATACCCTCTCAAAATATTTTCTTTTATAGTACAGGTAACACTTCTCTCAAACATCAAGTTTTTCACAGTGTAAATTAAAAGAAATGCAATTAAACTAAGATAACAAAAATCTGTTTGTGTACTTCACTATAGGTGAATAAAGGTATAAAATGTAAAAACATGTTGATAACAATTGTGCTGATGTTGACAGGAAAAATCCATTCATCTGGAGAAGATAGATATGATCAATTGATTACTTAGGTTTTATAACTTTATAATTAGCCTTAGTCATCATCATTAAAATTCCCACAGCAAAAACTGCTTTTGTAAGGCTGAAATTCTTTACCCTCTTATCTCCTTTTTTCTTTCAACAGGATGAGATGGATAAACTGGATAAAATGATTTTATAAGTTGGTTAGGTATTAAACTGTCACTTAACAGCACATAGTTAACTTTTTCTGTATTAAAATATCAATTAAGGACACACTTGCAGAATATTTAGGAAAGAAGCATAGAAGCGTGCCCTGTAAACTTCATGATGACAACAATAAACGATAGCTCGTTGCAGGCAGGTGTTGTCCACTGTTGTATCCTGTACACCAAGAAGGGTTCCTAGTAAACAGCAGATGTTCAGTCATTGTTAATTCATGAGAGTAACAAGTATGAACAAAGGCCGTGCATACTGTAAACCTAAGTGCTGAAAAAAGGTGTCACTTAGAATAGTGCATTAATTTGATATTTCGTTTACCGAGACTGTGTTAACCTCCTGTGTCGTCCATCCATGTGAGGAATGACCTAAAACCTCAATTTATAGGAATGTGTTTTTACTAATCGTTAGGTCATTCTCATGAAGACATAATTCAAAGACGTGAAATCAAGTGCCAACCCCACTTTCCTCTTGCTCCTACGTGCAAAATTTCAGAAGCATTTCATCACCTTCTTGTCCCAGGAGGGCAATTCCTGACCGGGACTGACGGAAAGAGCACTGGACTATACAGCAAAGAGGCCTGGACCTCTCAAAGTCCTGCAACCCTACAATCTACCGCTCAGAATGCTGCTGGGGCCCCTCCCCCTCCTTCCACAAAGGGATGCTGGAGATGCACGTTCCTGCAGCCTCTCAAAGACCCCTATTAAACCGACAATTCTAAATCGACGTTGTTTTGGAAAGAACTGTTCCGGGCCCGACGTCCCTGGAATGTAGGCAGAAGGTTGATGCAGGCCCTACGTGGTGGGCCTATTCGGGCCTGGGCCACCCTAAAAGCGACTCCCGAAGCGATTTCCAAACCTGCTCCCTGGACAGCCTAAAACCGCCTCTATATCACCTTTCCGACGCCCTTCCTGCTGGGCCACCTTGATCTAGCAGGTGTGGCAACCACCCCCACCCATCCTGGCCTCCCCAAAATGCTCCAGTGCCCACAACAGCGACAGAGACCCCCACAATCACCGACCTAAAATCGTCATCTCTCCGGCCATCACAATCCCGCCGAAGAGGTTTGGGATGACTGTACCAGACGTGAGGCACCGCCCCCAAGCCGCCAGGCAGCCTCGCGGCCCCCTGGGAAATGTAGTCCTCTTGCTTGGACGCAAACGGAGAAACTACATTTTCGACCAGAGAAAGGACTTTATTTACCGTGAGGTCGTGAAGCTGGGAGCCTCCATTCAACCGCTGCCAGTGACCACTGAACCGCCCTCCCACGCACGGATCATCGGGCCTATTAGGCTGAGGTGGAGGAGAGCCAAGAAGGCGGATTGGAATTTATAATCAAACCACAGGCGCCTCAAACTAACTTGCGGCGTAAACTTACTTCCTCTTTAGCACCGCCCCACCGCTTTGCTTTCTGGGAAGTGTAGTTTCGGCCTGCTCCCATTTGCGTAGGGATAGTAAGGTCCATTTGCTTTTGTTTGAGGAAGCAGGAAGAGAAGGAGTTTACCTCTAACTAGGCCTGATTGCAGTTTTTGTTCCTTCGTTCTGTCTATTTTTTAAAGTGTGCTCTTTTGCCTGCCATTTAGATTCTAGATAAGGTTTCGCTAACGCCGTCCCAGCCTCCCTAGAAGAACCCCATGCTCAGCCGGTGTCCCTGAAACTCCGATAACATCCTCAGCCCCCTCTGGTTTTGTTTTGGGATAAATGAATTTAAGCAATTTTCAAGAGGGTTTATCCAAGAGAGCAGGGACACATTACCTCTATTGCTAACGCTGAAGTGGGCCATTAAAAGCAAAAACGAGGAACACCGTAGGCTTTTCTTGGCTTAGTCCTAAGTGGTAGGACAAGCGTTCATCGACAGGTCTTGTAACGTGTAATAGCCGTATAGTGTTTTGGGGTATTAGTCTATGATAGACCTGATTTTGCTCAGTGTGTGGTCACTAGTAGTATCATACTTAGTGGCTCCTCCAGACAGTTTTTGGCTGTTAAGTTTACGATAACTGATCCTGGAAGACTGAAATTTGTTTCCTAACCTGAGATGTAAATCAAACAGCTCCTGTTGACTGTCGATTTAAAAATGTGTAATAAAATCTTGATGGTTATTGAAGCTGAATTATAGTTAATGGGGATTCATTTTACTGTTCTCTCCACTTATTGTATTTTTATATCTATTATAAGACATAAGTGTATGTTCTGTGTCCGTAGTGAGTACTCTTCAGTATAATTTCAGTATAATTCAGTATAATAATAATAAATGCATATTCACTGGTGCGATTCCGTCCTGCGTGTCTGTTCTGCGGAGCAGAAGTCATTTATCTCCGTCCGCGTTCTCTCCCACCTAAGTGCGTGCTACCACCCCATGGAAGATTCTATGGACATGGACTTCGGTTGTGAACTCAAAGCTGACAAAGATTATCACTTTAAGGTGGATAATGATGAAAATGAGCACCAATTATCCTTACGAACGGTCAGTTTAGGGGCCGGGGCAAAGGACGAGCTGCACATTGTGGAAGCAGAGGCCATGAATTACGAAGGCAGTCCCATTAAAGTGACCCTGGCGACCCTGAAAATGTCTGTGCAGCCCACGGTTTCCCTTGGCGGCTTTGAAATAACCCCACCTGTGGTCTTGCGGTTGAAGTGCGGCTCAGGGCCTGTGCATGTTAGCGGGCAGCACTTAGTAGCTGTGGAGGAAGATGCAGAGTCAGAAGACGAAGAGGAGGAGGACGTGAAGCTCCTGAGTATGTCCGGGAAGCGCTCCGCCCCCGGAGGTGGCAGCAAGGTCCCACAGAAAAAAGTAAAACTTGCTGCCGATGAAGATGATGATCAGGATGACGAGGACGACGATGATGATGAAGATGATGATGATGATGATTTCGAGGATGAGGAAGCTGAAGAAAAAGCTCCAGTAAAGAAATCTATACAAGATACTCCAGCCAAAAATGCACAAAAATCAAACCAGAATGGAAAAGACTCAAAACCGTCAACACCAAGATCAAAAGGTCAAGAATCCCTCAAAAAACAGGAAAAAACTCCTAAAACACCAAAAGGACCTAGTTCTGTAGAAGACATAAAAGCAAAAATGCAAGCAAGTATAGAAAAAGCGCCTTGAACAACCCTGGGCACTACTGGTAAATTAAGCCCAAAGATGGGGAAAGAGGAAAAGGAGAGAAATGTAGTCCATACTGAGTATCATCAGCAATCCAGACTGAAGTCTTCTATTTTAATCTCAATCCCCTTTCCTGATTGACCGCTCAGCCAGGCCCCCCCTCCGGGCTGCACGCGATCTCCCTCTTAACCTCTAAAGCACTTTTCTTTTGACTGCTGTGATTCAGTGAACTTTTCTTGCTGTTGTTCATTTGCCTTACCTTTTTGACCATGTTTTAAACACCTTTGTATCTCCCTAGCTGCTCAATAAATATTTGAATGACTCAAAAAAAAAATGCATATTCAAACATTTAGTGTCTTAGGCCAACACAAAATTATTATTTTACAATTCCACAGATCACAAATTTGGTACAAGTCTTACTGAACTAAATCAAATCAGCAGGGCTGAATTCCTTTCCGGAGGTTCTAGGAAAGAATTGTTTTCTGCTATTTGGTGGCAGAATTAATTTCTACATAATTGTAAGATCAAGGTCTCGATTTTCTTGGTAACTGTAAACTAAAGGCCGTTTATAGCAATCTATAGATTCAGCATAATTCCTATCAAGATTCCAATGACATATTTCATAGAACTAGAACAAATATTTCAAAAATTTATATGAAACCACAAAAGGCCTGCATAGCAACAGCGATCCTGAAAAAAGAAGAACAAAGTTGGAGGAATCGTACTACCTGATATCAAACTATACCATAAGGCCATAGTAATGAAAACTTCTTGGTGTTGACATAAAAAAAGACACATAGATCAATGGAACAGAACAGAGAGCCCAGAAATAAACCCACACCTTTAGAGTCAATTAATATGCTACAGAGGAAGCAAGCACATACAATGGGCTAAAGACAGTTTATTCATTAAATGATGTTGGGAAAATTGAACAGATATTTTCAGAAAAATGAAACTAGGCTTCTTTCTTACACCACACACAAGAATAAATTCAAACTGTATCAAAGACTTAAATGTTAGACCTGAAACCATAAAAATCCTGGAAGAAAACATAGGCAGCAAAATTTTAGACATTGCTCTTAGCAGCTTTTTATTGGATCTATCTCCCAAGACAAAGGAAACAAAGAATAGACAAATGGGACTACATCAAATTAAAAAGGTTTTGCACAGCAAAGGAAATCATCAACAAAATAAAAACATAACCCACAGAATGGGAGAACATATTCACTGATACATCTGATAAGGGGTTTAATATCCAAAATTTATGAAGTATTATAAAACTCAACCCAAAAAGAACCCAATTAAAAAATAGGCAAAAGACCTGACTGGACACTTCTCTAAAGAGGACATACAAATGGCAAATACACATATGAAAAGATGGTCAACATCACTAATCATCAGAGAAAGGCAAATTAAAACTACAATGAGATATCACCTCACATCTGTCAGAATGACAATCATTAATAAACCAACAAACAAGTGCTGGCGAGGTTGTGGAAAAAAGGGAACCCTAGAGCACTGTTGGTGGGAATTCAGACTGGTGCATCCACAATTGAAAGCACTATAGATACCTCAAAAAATTAAAAATGGATCTGCCTTTTGACTCAGTGATCCTAATTCTGGGACTATATCTGAAGGAATCCAAAACACTAATTTGAAAGAACATAAGCACCCCTATGTTCATTGCAGTGCTATTTACAATTGCCAAGATATGGAAGGAGCCCAAGTGTCCATCAATAGATGAATGGATAAAACAACTATGGAACATTTACACAATGGGATAGTACTTGGCTATAAAAAAAGAAGAAAATTTTATCCTTTGCAAACAGTATGGATGGTCCTGGAGAACATTATGCTAAGAGAAATAAGCCAGGCAGAGAAAGACAAATACCATATTATTTCACTCTTATGTGGAATCCAATGAACAAACTCAACTAACAAGCAAAACAGAGATAGATTCATAGATGGAGAGCAGATGATAGCTAGTGGGGGAAGGGGTTGGGGGTGGAAGAATTGAGCAAAAAGGAGAAAGGACTCATGGACATGGGCAAAAGCGTGGTGATTGCTGGGGAGAGGGCGATATAAGGGGACTAAATGGTAATGGAAAAAATAAAATAAATATTAAATAAGAAAAAAAGCACTGGACATCTAACAACTTAGAGCTGAACATGTGTGCTCTGGAAAACTGCCTTGGACCAATCAAAGTGACTCAATTAGTGATGATAAAGGCACTGATGCAGAAGATGAATATGAACAGTGATGAATATGAATATGTGAGTGAGAAGTCTTATTTCTAAGTCTCTATTACTTTATATATATATGTGATTTTAAATGTTCATTGAAAGCTAAATTGTTACATTAAATGTCATGGGAAAAAATAAATTTCATCAGCTCAAAAGTACTAAATATAATAATCTAAACCATCTAAATTGGGAGTAGCTGTTGTTACTTATTCCTTCCTATTTGCCTACAATCAGAGGAGCAATGAAATACTTAGATAACAATGTTGGTAAAACTATTCCAGTTGTTTCTCATTGTTACAGTAATGTTATGAAGAGCAGAAAACAACAGATGGAATATGGAAAGAAATGTGGATATACTGATTTCTTCATTTTTCTCTGCAGCGAGTTAATAGGTGTTTTATAGAATGGAGCATTTAAAACATAGGAGCTTAAATAGAATTTTGTGGGGTCTCTTTTATAAGGACACTAATCCCATTAATAAGGGTCCCACTCTCATGATCTAGTCACCTCCCAAAGATCCATCTTCCTTATACCATCACTTTGGGGATTATATTTTAACATGTAAATGAGGGCAGAGGGTACAAACATTCAGTCTTAACAATTATACACATAGAAAAAAGAATACGATAAAAATATCTGAGAAACAATAAGAATTGAATAGAGTGTTTATTTACTAATATTGCATTAAAATTACTTTCCTATATGCAAACAACATGTTAGAAAAAAATGGCTGCAAAGATCTCATTTACAGTAGCAAACAAAAAGATAAAATCCATAGAAGTACGTTTAAAAATAAAAGGAATCTTTCAGACTCTTCTAAGACTAGAATAATATATATATACAAGATCTGTCTGGAAAAAGTACAGCTATTGTTAAAATAATGAGAATGGTTTATGTGGTGTAACCTGGCAGCTAAGGAGAGTGGACTGGAATGTGCATCTGTGAACAATGATGACTTGACTGTATAGCCAGTGGGGGCAGTAGACACTGTTGAGTGCGCATGTGTACTATGTGGCCACTACATTCAAAATGACTGAGCTAGTAGAGCAACAAATCTGCATCAAATTTTGAGTTAATCTTGAACATTCTTCCACGGAAACTATATGGATGATTCAGAAGGTCACTGGTGATTGGCAACTGGTGATTGCCAGCTTCATCACAACAACCTGCCTGTTCATGCATGTCTCCTGAAGAGTTTGTTTTTGTGAAACATCAGATCACCCAGGTGATTCAGTCCTCTATAGCCCAGATTTGGCACCCTGTGCTTTCTGGCTTTTCCCAAAGCTAAAATTGCCTTTGAAAGGGAAGAGTTTTCACTGAATTACATTCAGGAAAATACAACGGGCAGCTGATGGCAACTAGAACTGTGCGATGTCCCAAGGTGCCTACTTTGAACGGGACTGAGGCATCATTATCCTATGTACAATGTTTCTTGTATCTTGTATCTTCTTCAATAAATGTCTCTATTTTTCATAGTACATGACTGGATGCTTTCTATACAGACCTCATATGTATAAGTATGTAAAAGAAAAGAGAACACCTTGGACAGGAAAACTCAATACATCTACTATAGAAAAGTTTAAGTGTACATAAAGTAGGGAGAGTTAATTACCATTACCAGATTCTATAATTATCAACTAGTTACTAATGATGCTTTATATTTATTTCTACACATTCCCATCTCATATTACTTTGATGCAAACAGATTGTTCTGTCCTTAAATATTTCATTAAGTATCTCTGAAAAATACATTTTAAATGTACACAGTAATAGTGTGCTCAAATTTCCAGTTGATTTATAAGTGTTATATACTTTTCCAGGTTGTTTCTCTGCATTAGAATTAAAATAAAGTCTACAACTTGCAGTGTTTTATTTTTTTTAAGTAAATAATTTGTCCTTTAAGTTTTCCCACTGTTTGAATTTTTCAGATTGTATCTCCATGGTGTAAACATGTTTGTCTCTTTTTTGTCTATAGTTAGTATAAATGGCTAGTTAGGTATGAAGGTTTGATCTAATTTAGACTCTTTTTATTCTTGCAATATTATTTTGTCTTTAGTCATGCGTTTTTCCATTACAATGGCCAATAATGTGTGGTTGCTCTCTTTTAGTTGATGATTAATGCCCAAGCTCATGGATTTACTGAGAATTAAGAATTTAAAAAATGCTCTTCTATTTTTCTTTCTTTTTTTGTTAGCTGGAATGTATTTATAAAGAGAGACTTCTCTCATTTCCTATTTAATTAACCAGTGGTATAGTTTAGGTAAAAAGACAAGATTAATTTCTGATTAATTCTCTACTTCCTGCTTAAAAAAGTAATAATCAGGTAACTTGCTAACATCCTCCTATGGTAACCAATTAATTTGTTGTTGTTATAGTTATTGTTATGTAGTGTTATATTATCCTTTTGATTATAATTATTGTCCTTTTGATATTTAGAATGTCCTAATTTTGTCAAATGACAGCATCTTCAAATTCATTCTTGAGTGCTTTTGACACAACCCTGGCAAGCTTTACTTATTTCTTTGCTACTTGTTCTGAAAAGATGCCTTAGGATTTATTTATTTATTTATTTATTTATTTATTTCTCGTAATTAGCCATACCTTCAAAGAGCCCTACTTCCTTTTACTAAGATGGGGTATTTAGATATTGTAATTTCTGTGCTAGGGAGTTATTATTTTAAATATACTCATTCTCCTTGTATTTTTAAATTCAATGAAATATCAAATAAAATGCAAGCAGAATAATATATAATTTGAAAAAGTGACAAACTTTATTTGGAATATCTAAGAACAAGAATTTAACAAGAGAATAAGCCTTTCATATGTTCAAAACAAATGACAAAGCTTAAAAAATTAAAACAGGTTTATACTACAAAGAAAAAATAGAAAACAAACCAAAGAAAAAAGTGGCATTCTCTTCAAATGAAGGGAAAGGAAGGAACAAATTATTCAATAAGTGTTACTGGGATGAATAGCTATCTAACTCATTAACCCTATAAAAGTATATTACACCTTAACACTAAAATAAATTCCAGATGGATGAAAGATTTAATTCAAAAACATGGGTGGCTTTACTTATTAACTTGCAGGTGAAAGAGGCATTTCAAATTAAAACGTAAAACCTAGGAGCTGTAAAGCAAAACTAAACTAAATAAAGATTAATTTGAACATGTAGATTTTAAATTATTCATATATAATACATATGTGAGGTTAAAAGACAAATGACAGACTGGGGAAATATTAAATACACATGGTGTACAAGAGAGATTAATTTCTTTACAGAGAGCTCCTCAAACTATAAATATTTACAACTCAACTGAAAAATCAGAAAAGATATGAGTAGGCAATTAACAGAAAGAAAAAAAAAAGACAATAAACATGAAATAACTTTAATCAAATTTAAATAAATACAAATTAAAATAATGAATATAATTTTTAGCCATCTCTTATAAGTTGAATTGTGTCCCACCGACCAAAAGAAAAGATATGTTGAAATCCTAACCTCCAGTACCTCAAAATGTGTCCTTATTTGAAGTAAGATTGTTGCATGTATATTTAGTTATTATGAGGTCACCCTGGAGTACAGTGGTGTCTTAATGCAATATTACTGGTGCCCTTATAAGAAAACGACTAGAGACAAAGAGAGAATAACATATGATGACAAAGATGTATTCTATTTCTGAGAGCGGTATGTTAAAATGTTCATCTGTAATTGTGGATTTTACTGACTTGTATGTGTATTTTTTAGGCTATGTCAATTATTGTTTTATATATTTCCAAGCTCTTATTTCAGGCACCTACAAATTTAATGCTGTTATCCTTTATTATTAGGAAATATCCCTTTTTATATATGGTAATACTTCTTGCTTTGTAGCCTACTTTGTTTCAGGGCCAGAAATAGAGTGCAAAATTTAAGGAGATGCTCTCCAGTACAGACTTTGCACTTGCTTGATCCTGAAAGTAAGTGCCCCCTTAAATTTTGCACCCTAGATGCTTCACTTTTCAGGAGGCTCTCATTCACTTATGCAAGTGCCGTATGCACTTGTGCTTTTTGGCCTCACTGGTTCTAACCCTTTTTTGTCTACCATCTTAATTTTTTTTAGAAATTGTTTTATTTATTATTATTCTAAAATATTGTGACCTACTTTCCCCCTCCCTCCTGTTTTCCCTTTGCCCCCCCTTCCTTTGTTTCTCCCTTTCACAAATATTTATTTTATACCTACCATCTCCTAGTCACTGTGCACACATAAGGAACCAGAAGAAAAGAATTCCTGAGCTCAGATGGCCTACCTAGAAGACCCTGGACATTTAATAACTAGTTGCTACAGTAGCCATATAATTTTATATGTTATACCTGCTTTAAAAAAAGGTTTATCTTGGTGGAGAATGGGCTTTTTTGATAACAATTTATCTTTATTTATATAGGCTTTCATTTATTAAAGAGAAGTATTCACAGCCTCTTTTATTTCTTTCTTTTTTTACTTAAATGAGAGATTTAATTGATAATGGGCCAAAATTTCTATAGAGAAAATAATACTTGTAATGCAGTTTACTTAAGATTCTTTTAGGTTAACTTTGGACTCTTTAAAATATATTTTTAGCAAAATTAGCTGTCTATTTTCTTAAAATTGTCTTTTGCATTATTCTAGGAGTTAGTTTAACCTTATTTTACTGCCATATGCTTAGAATTTCAATGTTAGAAATGGGCTGTTTTATTCATGCAGATGATGACCTCAGAGAACTAGGTGTAATATACTGTGCCCCAGATTTCTCCTTCTTTTTTATATGAAATTTTTCCTGAATTTTAGGCCAGCTGATAACATTTTCTTTATATAGCTTATAAAATACTTAAACAGTTCAGTGGTATGTAAAATTAGAATGAAAACTTTTCCCTTTCAAACAATCCAACTTCTTTATGTGGTGTGCTTTCTTGAATTTTTTTTCTGCATAGACGTATATAACATAGCTGTAAAGTTTTGTTAACAGAAATGTGCTCATATGATATATATTGTCCTGTAATTTGCATATTTACTTTAACAACCTATAGTGACTGTCTTTCCATGTTGTTACACATAATTATGTACCAGTCCAATAGTTATATAAGTTTACAGTACACTAATATACTGTAACTTAAACTGTTGGGTACTTGTGTGCCTTTGGACAATTGTGTTATTTCTAGACTTTTGCTGTTAATAATCTGCAATGAAATTCTTTTGCATCTGTCCTTATATATACAATTATTTCTGTGTATCACTTATTAGATGTTAAAAACTATACACATTCAGAATATTGATAGATATTACTAATATGTCCTCTAAAGGCTGTACCAATTTATACTCTTGTATGTAAATATGTATGTGCCACTACTCCCTCCTTGCCTTGTTACCAGTACTGCATATTATCAATATTTGCTAATCTCATAGGGGGGATTAAATTACAGTTGCTTTATTTTTATATTTTATTTTTATATTTATATAAAAATAAGTGATGTTAAAATATTTGTTAATGCTTATAATTTATTTATAACTATTTATAAATAAATAATACAATAATTAAGAAATAATTAGTAACAGATACAAGAATAAACTCTGTTTCATGTACTCAAAACTGTAAACTTACTTTGGCCCAGTCTTGTTGTGAGACTTATTTCCTACTCTATTACTAAATATACAGGTAATTGTTAAAATAATATTTACCAAGTAAATATTACTGGTTTGAAATGATTCATTTACTATATACAAAATTTCCATATACACTTGAGTCTTTTGCTTACCTATTGTATATTGTTAATCTGATCACCACAGTCAGTAACATGCTGTTTTAATCACTGAAGCTTTGTCATACATATTTATATCTGGTTAGAAAATGTATAGTTATTATTTATTATTTTGACAGTTTCTTGTCTCTTTTTATTGACTTTTTCACATGGACTTAAGAATCAACTTAGTTCCCTTTCCTCTAAAAAATTCTTTTAGGATTTTTATTAAAACTTTAATTTTATGTATTGGATTAAAGAGAATTGGCATGTTTACAACAATGAGCTCTCCAATATAGGAACAAGATATATTTTCCACATTTAACGAGGGCTTCTTTGTCCAGTGGTACAGTTTTAGTTTTCCTCAAGTAGGTCTTACACACTCTCTGTTAAGTTTATTTCAAGATATTCTGTAACTTTTGCTGGTATTGTCATGTAACCTTAGTTAGAATTACAGTGTCAATGAACAATTCTTAAACTACAAATTTTTGATTTATTTAAACTGTTAAATTTATTCTCACTAGGTTTATTTCTGATATTTTTAAGGAGATATCATGGCCAAACAATGATAATTGGTGTCTGTTATGGAGTGAGAAAATAGTGAAAGAGTTCCTTGCAATGAGTGGAAGCATTTTTCTTTTTATTTGCATTTTATGGAACAGTGTTAGGTGGGGATATTACTTCATTGCTTCTCTGGCTTTGAGTCCCCTCTCAGAAACCTGCTGCAAGTTTGTCCAAAATGGAATCCTCACCGGTTGCAGCCTTAGTTCATTGGACAGACAAGCTCTTCTGGTGTACACCCAGAGTACTATAAAGGCATGCTGTACTCCTAAATTATTCCAGTTACCCTGAGGCTAGCTCCTGCTCGTGTTTTCCAACCTCTGTTACCTCTGAAGATTTTTTTTTTTTTCTTCCCAGGGTTGGTTCAGAAAATTGGTGTACCTTCTGCTTTGGACACTGCATTCTTTTCCTGTTGAATTTTTTATTTCTTAATTCTTATTTTGTTTTCATGCCCTTCTTATCTCCTTATCTAAGTGCATTATTTTTTATTTTATATATTATTTGATACACACAAAAGTATGTATATGTGTGTGTGTGTGTGTATATATGCATATATATAATCTATGTGTAAATTGTGAAGCAAATAATAAAATGAACAACAGCGAATCCCCTATATCACCTTGGAAATTTACCCACACATTCCCAAAACCATGATATCTACCAATGTGTTTCTTTCTATGCTTTTCTTTTCCTGCCTTTCTCCCACAGATGGGTTTTGTGTTTGCCATTTCCTTTCTTAAAAAGTGTTATGAATATGAGGCATACAAAAATAATACATTATTTAGTTTTAGTTTTGAGCTATCTAAAACATTAAGCCACATAGTGGCATTGTGCTATTTTATCAGGTTTTGCTCAGGGAAGCACAACCCAGATGAGTAATAAAAAATAAGAAATTTATGATAGGGATTAGAATTTAGACAATTATCTAGCCATTTAGACTCTCCATGTAGGCTTTTTGTTGTTGTTGTTGTTTTGTGTTTTCTTTTTTTTTGGGGGGGGGGGCTTTCCTCAGTTTCAAATCAGCCAAGCCTGAATCTGTAGGTGAAGCTATACATGAAGTGGGAGAAGCCTGGGTAAAACTGGGAGCATGTTGGTCTCTCATGACCTCCAATTTGATGTTGCATGTGACCTGAAGGATAAGATGGCTTTCTTCACCCTGTAGCTGACCAACACCTGGTCAAGATCAGTACAGCTAAAACAGAAGACCTGGAGGGATTTAGGGGAGCTACAGGCCTGGCTGTTATTGTTTACCAAGATCAGTGGCAATGATTGTGAATTCCATCTGTGTGTGAATGACACCAACCTACTGGGAGTTAAAATTTTCATCTTCCAAACCACAGATTAACTAAAAGTCACAGAGAAAAGGGAGTCCTGGGACATGTAGTTTCAAATCAGTTAAATTGGCACAATGAAAAAATATCCATTCTTTATATATTTCTCTCAATATTTATTTTGTGAGCTATTCTGTGTAGCTGCATAGCTTTAATTTTTATTGGTATATAATCATTCACTATGGGAAAAATCCAAAATTTTTTCTTCATTCTCTTGTTTCCGGAAATTTCACTTATTTCCAGCTGTACTAGTCATGAAAAATGCTGGTGTAGACATTTTTGTCTGTCTGTCCTAATGTAATTATAAATGCATTTCTCCCTGGTTTAGTAACAAGGGAATGGAGGATATATAAATATTCAGCTTTATAAAATAATGCTAAATTGTTTGTCAGAGTGCTTTTACCAAATTTACACTCCTGTCTATGCCATACAGTTTTTTAATTGAACCACATGCTTTCCCACACTTCCTCTGGAAATTCCTGTTTGTTAAGCTTTACTTATTTTTCCTAATATGTTTCTTTTACTTTCCAATTAGTAGAAATTACATATTTTGAATACTAATATTTTGCAGTTTATATGTATTGCAAATATCTCTATGGCTTATCTTTCTAGTGTCTTTTAATGACATAACTTTTAATTATATAATGTGATCAATTTTCTCAATATTTTGTGATTAGTACCTTTTGTATCTTGTTTAAAAACACCCAACCTACTCTAAAGTCAGTAATATTTCCTTTTGTATGATCTTCTGCTAGCTTTGAGGTTGGGTATTTACTCAACCTGGAATTGATTTGTGTGTGGTTTATGATAAGGATCCTATATCACTTTTTCACATGTGTAATGCTTAGCCCAATGTTATTTATTGAAGAGTTCACAATTTCTATAATGTTTTGCATGGCCATCTCTGTCATATATCAAATTTCAATAGGCATAGGTCTGTTCCTGAACGGTGTATCCTATCTCACTAGTAATTTAATCTAATACAGTTTTTATTATTAGTTTTAAAATAGATGGTACTATTTATTAGGGCAGTGATTTGCAACCTTTTTCATCCCATGGCACACATAAACGAACTACTAAAATTTTGCTGCACAGCAGAAAATTATATTTTTTTGCTGATCTGACAAAAAATAGGTATAATTTTTATTTCGTTCACACTGGACAGCTATTGTTGTGTTTTCAGTGTTGTTGTTGTTGTTTACACTTTAGGGGAAAGAGGTCATTGCCCCTGAGTAAATAGTCAGGTATTGCATGTTTTTAAAGTTCTTTCAGCACACTGGTTGAAAAAAAGGCTATATTAGGGCAAATGCATTTACTTTATTCCTCTTCTTCAAGAGTGTGTTGGCTATGTTTATTCCCTTTATTCTTTACACAAATGTTAAACTTATTCTGCAAGTATCAGCAAACTGATTCTAAAGTTTATATGAAGTGGCCAAAGACCAAGAATAGCAAACACAATATTGAAGGAGAAGAACAAACTTGGAGGACTGAAGCTACCCTACTTCAAGACTTACTATAAAACTGCAGAAATGAAGGCAAGGCAATATTGGTGAAAGAATAGACAAATAGATCAGAGGACTGAAATAGAGAACTCAGAAATAGACCCAAATAAATATATGCAACAAATCTTTGTCAAAAGATCAAAGTCAATACAATACAGCAAAGATAGTCTTTTCAGCAAATATGCTGGGACAACTGGACATTCCACATGCAAATATGAAGATAGGCACAGAACTTACAATTTTCACAAAAATTAACTCCAAATGGACAATAGACCTAAATGTAAAACATAAAACTATAAAATTCCTAGAAGATAACAAGAGAAAACCTAGATGAGCTTGGTGTGCTGATAACTTTTTAACACAACACTGAAGGCATGGTCTATGAAAGAACTAATAAATTGAACTCCATTAAAATTAAAACCTTCTCTTCTGCAAAAGACAATATCAAAAGAATGAGAAGACAAGCTTCAGACTAGGAGAAAATATTTGCAAAATATATCTGATAAAGAACGGTTATTCAAAATATGCAAAGACCACTTAAAACTCAATAATAAGGAGATAAACAATGGGGTTTCCCAATGGGCCAAATATCTTAACAGATATCTCAACAAAGAAGATACACAGATGCTGAAAAAATCATTTGTAAAGATACTCTACATCATATGTCATCATGGAAAAGCATATTAAGCAACTATAAGATACTACTACACACTTATTATGATTGATAAAGTCCAGAACACTGACAACAGCAAATGCTGGTGAGGATGTAGAGCAACAGGAACTGTCATTCATTGCTGGTGGGAATGCAAAATGGTACAGTCACTTTGGAAGACAGTTTGGTGGTTTCTAGCAAAACAAAATATACTCTTACCATACAATTCAGCAGTCATGTTCCTTGATGTTTACCCAAAGGATGGGAAATTATGTCCACATAGAAACCTGAACAAGGATGCTTACAGCACCCTCATCCATAATAAAACTTGGAAGCAACCAGGATGTTCTGTTGTAGGTGAATGTATAAATAAACTGTGGTATACCCAGACAATGGCATACCTGGAGTAACCCTTAAATGTATATTACTAAGTTATAGTAGTCAATATAAAATGGCTACATACTGTATGATTCCAACTATATGACATCCTAAAAAAAACAACAACAACAAAACTATGGGGATAGTAAAAAGATTAGTGGTTCCCAGGGTTGGAGTCGAGGGATGGGTGAGTCAACAGAGCATAGAGGATTTTTAGGGCAGTGGAATAGTTTGTATGGTGGATACATGTAGCTATACATTTATCCAAACCTATAGAATATACATCAAAAGTGAGCGCTAAAGTTAACTGTGAACTTTGGGTGATAATTATGTGTCAATGAAGTTTTATCAGTTGCAGAAAATGTAGTACTTTAGTTGGAGATGTTGATAGTGGAGGAGTCTCTGCATGCGTGAGGTCAGGGCCTATATGGGAAATCCCTGTACCTAACCCCAATTTTTCTGTGAACCTAAAACTGATCTAAAAATAAAGCCTTTATTAAAAAAGTACTTATGAGATTATATACTTTGATCAAGACAATTGATCTGAGACCACTTTAGTCCTGACCAAAGCCCCTGGTTAAATCCATGAGTTTTAAGTTCATTTTCTCTTTCTTGCTACTAGTCCAGGTTTTAGAGTGATGACCTTGCATTTTCCTTCAGGGCATTTCTGCCTCCTGAGGATTAATTTTTTGGCTTTCCCTTTGAGCTTCAGCGAACTTAAAAAAAAAAAAAAAAAACTTTAGTCCCTAAGAGATTTCCCTTAAATTTTCAGGAGCCCAGCATGCAATATAAACAATGTTTTACAGAAACTTTTATTTTTTCTAGTGAAGGGACTCTTTAATGTATTTAATGCAGGGTGGGGCAAAAGTAAGTTTACAGTTGTTAATATGCAAAACAGTTTATTCATGTATTATTTATTAATTATTATATTACTTTCCATACAAACAGCTGTAAACCTACTTTTGTCCAACCCTGTACAACCTGTACAATTCTTCCAGAAGTGCAAGTCTTCTAGACGTTTTTATATTGCAGACTTAAAACTCTGTGCTAAAAATGTCATTTTTAAAAAAATTTAATTTTATTGTTTTTCTATGACAGTTGTCCTATTTTTTCCCATTTCTACTCCCCACCCAGACCACCTCTTCTCCCACAGTCATTACCCACCCTGTTGTCCATGTCCATGGGTTATTCATACTAGTCCCTTTACTAGATCCTTTCCCTATTTAACCCTTCTCCCCCCACACCCCCATTAACTGCTTTTCTGTTCCTTGTTCAATTTTGTTCATTTGTAAATGTTCCTTAGTCTCCCGTATTAGCTAATATCATATGGTATTTTTCTTTCATTGCCTAGCTTATTTCGCTAAACATAATTCTCTCTAGTGCCATCCATGTTGTTGCAAATGGCAGGAGTTCCTTCTTTCTTTCTGCTGCATAGTATTCCATTGTGTAAATGTACCACAGTTTTTTGATCCACTCATCTACAGATGGGCACTTAGGCTGTTTCCGGCACTTAGCTATTGTAAACCGAGCTGCTATGAACATAGGGGTGCATAAGTTCTTTTGAATTGGGGTTTCAGAATTCTTCGGGTATAGTCCTAGTAGTGGAATCACTGGTTCAAAAGGCAGTTCCATTTTTAGTTTTTTGAGGTAATTCCATACTGTGTTCCATAGTGGCTGCACCAGTCTGCATTCCCACCAACAGTGCACTAGGGTTACCATTTCTCCACATCCTCGCCAGCACTTGTTTGTTAATTTGTTGATGATGGCCATTCTGATTGGTATAAAGTGGTACCTCATTGTGGTTTTAATTTGCATCTCTGTGATGACTAGCGATGTCGAGCATCCTTTCATATGTCTATGGACCCTCTATGTATCCTCCTTGGAGAAGTGTTTGTTCAGGTCCTTTGCCCATTTTTTAATTGGGCTGTTTGTCTCCTTGGTGTTGAGATGTGTAAATTCTTTATATATTTTGGAGATCAATCCCTTGTCTGAGGTGTCATTGGCAAATATATTTTCCCATATGGTTGGTTCCCTTTTCATCTTGCTGATCTTTGCTTTAGCTGAGCAGAAACTCTTTAGTTTGATGTAGTCCCATTTGTTTATTCTTTATTTCCCTTGCCTTAGGAGATGTATTGGTGAAAATATCACTACGTGGGATATCTGAAAATTTCCTGTCTTGTTTTCCTCTGGACTCTTATGGTATCACGTCTTACATTTAAGTCTTTGATCCATATTGAGTTTACTCTTGTGTGTGGTGTAAGTTGGTGATCTAGTTTCATTTTTTTGCACGTCCCTATTCAGTTCTCCCAGCACCATTTGTTGAAGAGGCTCTTCTCACTCCATTTGATGTTCCTTCTCCTTTTGTTGAATATTAGTTGACCATATAGACCTGGGTTTATTTCTGGGCTCTCTATTCTGTTCCATTGATCTATATGTCTGTTCTTATGCCAGTACCAGGCTGTCTTGATCACAGTGGCTTTGTAGTATAGTTTGATGTCAGGTTTTGTGATTCCTCTTATGAGTATGATGTTGGCTTCAGGTTTCTCATATATAGCTTTTATTATGCTGAGGTATGCTCCCTCTATTCCCATTTTGCTGAGAGTTTTCATCACAAATGGGTGTTGTTCTTTATCAAACGCTTTTTCAGCATCTATGGATATGATATGTTTTCTGTCTTCCATTTTGTTTATGTGATGTATTACATGTATTGACTTGTGAATATTAAACCATCCTTGTATCCCTGGGATGAATCTCACTTGATCATGGTGTATGATCTTTTTAATGTGTTGCTGGATCCAGTTTGCCAATATTTTGTTGAGAATTTTAGCATCTATGTTCATCAGTGATACTGGCCTGTATTTCTCTTTCTTTGTTTTGTCTCGCCCTGGTTTTGGAATTAGGGTAATACTGGCTTCATAGGAAGAGTTGGGGAGTTTTCCCTCTTGTTGGATTTGTTGGAATAGTTTGAGAAGGGTAGGCATTAGTTCTTCCCTAAATGTTTTGTAAAATTCACCTGTGAAGCCATCCGGTCCAGGACTTTTGTGTGCCGGAAGTTTTTTTATTACTATTTCAATTTCACTCTTTTTTATCAGTCTGTTCAGGCTTTCTACTTCTTCTTGATTCAGTTTTGAAGATTATATGTTTCTAGAAATTTGTCCATTTCATTTAGGTTGTCGAGTTTCTTGCCATACAGTTGTTTGTAGTAATTTCTTACAATCCTTTGTATTTTTTTGATATCGTCGTGATTTCTCCTCTTTCATTTCTGATTTTGTTTATTTGGGTCGTCTCTCTTTTTTTCTTGATGAACCTGGCTGAAAGCTTGTCGATTTTGTTTATCTTTTCAAAGAATCAACTCCTACTCTTGTTGATCTTTTGAATTGTTTGCTTAGTCTCTATGTCATTTAATTCTGCTCTGATCTTGATGATTTCCTTCCTTCTACTCACCCTGCATTTTGTTTGTTGTTGTTATTCTAGTTTTTGTAGCTGTAAGGTTAGATATTTTATTTGAGATTCTTCTATCCTTTTCAGGTAGGCCTGTATTGCTATGAACTTTCCTCTCAGGACTGCTTTTGCTGTGTCCCATAGGTTTTGGGGTGTTGTGTGTTCATTATCATTAGTTTCCAGAAACTTTTTGATTTCTTCCTTGATGTTGTTGTTAACCCATTCATTATTTAATATTATATTATTCATTCTCCATGAGTTTGAATGTCTTTGAGTTTTTTCCCTGAGGTTGATTTCTAGTTTCTAGACATTATAATCTGAGAAGATGCTTGATATAATTTCAATTTTCTTGAATTTGTTGAGGCTTGTTTTGTGTCCTGCCATGTGGTCTATCTTTGAAAATGTCCCATGTGCATTTGAAAAGAATGTATATTTTGGTTCTTTGGGGTGAAAAGTTCTATATATATATCAGTTAAGTCCATTTGATCTAGAGTATTGTTCAGTGTCTCAATATCCTTGGTGTTTCTTTGTTTTGAAGATCTGTCTATTGTTGATAATGGGGTGTTAAAGTCCCTTACTATGAGTGTGTTCTTGTAGTCTCCTAGTATTTTCCTTATATATTTGGGTGCTCCTATGTTGGGCATATATATGTTTATAAGGGTTATGTCTTCTTGATGGATTGTTCACTTAAGTATTATAAAATACCCTTCTTTGTCTCTTTTTATGGCCTTTGCTGTGAAATCTGTTTTTTTCTGATACAAATATTGCTACCCCAGCTTTTTTTTTTTTTTAATGTCCATTTGCCTGTAATATATTTTTCCATCCATTCACTTTTGGTCTGTGTAAATCTTATGTTTTGAGGCATGTCTCTAGTAGACAGCATATATGTAGGTCTTGTTTTCATATCCATTCTGCTACCCTATGTCTTTTGATTGGAGCATTTAATCCATTTACATTTACAGTTATTATTGACAGGTATTTATTCATCTCCCTTTGTACCTGTGTTCCTATCCTTCTCTATTTTTCTTCTTTTTCTTAAAGCATTCCCTTTAGCATGTCTTGCAATGCTGGTTTGGTGGAGATGTATTCTTTTCATCTTCCTTTCCCTGGGAGACTACTTATTTTATCTTCCATTTTGAAGGAGAGCCTTGCTGGGTAGAGTGGTCTTGGTTGTAGGCCTTTGTTTTTCATTGCTTTAAATATTTTTTTGCCATTCCCTTCTGGCTTGTAGTGTTTCTATTGAGAAATTGGAGCTCCTTTGTATGTTATTTGCTGTTTTTATCCTGCTGCTTTTAAGATTCTCTCTTTGTCTTTGAATGTTGCCATTTTAATTATGATGTACCTTGGAGTGGGCCTTTTTGGGTTCATCTTCATTGGGACCCTCTGTGCTTCCTGGACTTGCATGACTTTTTCTCTTATCAAGTTAGAAAAATTTTTTTGTTATTACTTTTTCAATAAGGTTTTCTATCCCTTGCTCCTCTTCTTCTCCTTCTTGTATTCCTATGATTCTAATGTTTCATCTCATGTTGTCCTGAGGTTCTCTTAAACACTCTTCATTCTTTAAGTCTTTTTTCATTTTGTTGTATTGTCTGGGAATTTTTTCTACATTGTCCTCTAACTCATTGATCTGATCCTCTGCTTCATTTAGCCTGCTTTTGATTGATAGTACTATGTTTTTCAGTTCAGAAATTGTATTCTTCATTTCTTCCTGGTTTTTATTGATAGTTTCTATGTCCATTTTTATGCTGGTGTAGTTCTCCGTAAGTTCCTTGTAGGTTCCCTGGATTTCCTGGTAGTTTCCCTGGAGTTCGTTGTAGTTTACTCCAAGTCTGTCAAGTTCATTGAGTTTCCTTATAACCTTTCTTTTGAATTCCATGTCTGATAGTTGGCTTATGTCCGTTCCATCTATCTCTCTTTCTGGGGATTCCTCTTTTTCTTTCATTGAGAGGTTGTTTCTGTGTCTCCCCATGTTGTATGCTTTTTGTTTGTTTTTGTTTCTTGGATTTGTCTGCTTTGATTTCCTGCTTTTGTGGAATGAGCTTCTGTATAGGAGAACTGGGGGATTCAGTGGTGCAGTATCTTTGATCTCCTGAGCTTGACACTCTTGGATGCTCTTTATGTCATTTGTTTAAGCTGTCTAGTTGTATTTCAGTTACTCTTTGGTGGAAAATTCCCTCAGGCTAGTTGATTGAGAGTCACTCTGTCCATCTTGTCTTGAGTTCTTTTGTGGAGATGCTGTTAAAACATAAACACACAACTCAGGCAAGTAACCCACATCCTCAAAAATATCCCCCACCCACAATCACACTATCATTAGCAAATGAGCCAGTATTAATATAGATGTAAAGAGGTTAAGACTATTATACTATATGAAAAACTTATAAGAGTTGTTTTAACTGATAGAGAAATGATTTTTGAGATTGAAGATGGGAGAATAATAGTAGTAGCAAGTAGAATCAAGGCTATGTGAGACAGTAAGTAGTATTTACATTGTATGTTGAAGAAGGGAGGGAAAAATGTAGAATAAAGTGAGAAAGTGGAAGTGTATAGCATTAGGTTTACATTACAGTTATTTGCTATATATTTAGTGTGAGAGGGAGGATAAACAAAACATAAAAACAAACAAATAAACATAATTAAATAAGAATAGGAGGGAGAGAAGGTAGGAAACAGATTTAAAAAAGATTTTTTTTCTCCAGTACAACCTTTGGCGGCTGTTCTTTTTCTGGATCCACCCCTGGTCAAAATTCCATGGGTTTCAAATCTTCTTTTCTGGCTGGCTGGCTGGCTGTGAGGGGATCTAGCTGGATTCTGGGGCTGCTGTATTCTCACTTGTGGGCCTGCCACCACTCCCTGCTGTTAGCCAAAGTGCATTGGGTCTCTCCCCACTTGTCCTGCGGCACCCTCCAGCAATCCTCAGGCTTGTCTAGCAACACTGTTCTGCTGGCAAGCCAGTGCACAAACCGCTAGTCTCTGCCCAGGGTTGGGTCCTGTCTCAGCTCCTTCTCCAAAAAAGTCCCTGTGTTGCTTCCCCATTATAGCACTGGGTTGCTTTTCTGGCTGGCAGTGCCTTATTGTGCGCCTGTGCATACCGCTTGCCTGTCTGGGGTCCCTATTGGATCTGCGTTTCTGCCGCAGCTTTTCTGTATTCACCCCTCTCTATGCCTAAGTTCTGCTTTCTTTTTTTTTTTTTTTTTAGCGGAGCTGTGATGCATGCACCCAGGTGCAGGGTTGCCAGCCCAGGATTGCCATCCCAGGCAGTCCCCACCTAGACTCAGTTCATACAGTTTCTCACAGTATAGGCTATCCACTGTCTTTCCACGCCTCTGGCTGTTTCAATGAAACCTTCTTGATGACTCCCTCTGGGACTTTGCTGGTCCTAGTGCCTATGGCAGGGGGTAGTTTCTAAGCAAATCTTAGATAATAGACTGGTCTGCAGCTGCCCCTTTTGGGTGCAGTGTGGCAGAGGTGCAGGGCTGGGGGGCCCAGCGACTTTGTTTTGAGAGCATGGGTGAGCTTTCTGCCCTCTTTCATGCTGCTCCTGCACTCCCTTCCCTGTTCGTGCTATCTGAAATCTGCCCTCACTCACTCCTCTCTGTGTTTGTACTCCAAGTTCTTCCGCGATGGAAGCAAGCAGACAAAACTGCTACCTACTCCACTGCCATCTTCTCTCCCTCTCCCTAACTCAAATGCCATGTTTTGAAATGGCAATTTTTACTTGTTATTAGGGTCAGTAAGAAATGACCAAACAGCTGTCAACCAATTATTGTTAGCACCAATTCAATACCAATAGGTATCCCCAATTTGGGGTGCAGTGAAGAAGGAGTCTTTATTCAGTGCAAACAGCTCAGCAGTGATACAGCATGGCTGTGGAAACTGTACTGCTACAAAACAGCTCAATTTGATGCAGCAAAGCTGCCCAGCTAGAAGGCTGCCCAAGAGCCAGGCAACCCTGAGGCCAAACCCCTCTTCAGCTAGGCAGATCGGCTCTACTCTGTGATAGTCTGCTCTGCTCTGGCAAGACATTTTCATTGTTTTAGTTCTAGCCAGCCAAACACAGTCTTCAGTCTTCAGTGGAAGGTGCACTCCCAGAGCTGGCTTATATGAACAGAAACCCCTGCCCTCAATTCCTGATTGGTCCATACTCGTGCAAATGAGGACAGCAAAACTTCACAGTTGGTCCAAAAGACGCAGTCATGATTGGTCAGAATAGAGCTGCTCTGATTGGTCAGAGTTGCAGAGGTCCGATTGGATGGGGAAAGCCTCAGTCTCATTGGCTGAAATAGGATTCCAGGAAACATTTATGAGGGCTGATTCAGTTGGCAGAAACACATTGCAGGCAGAAAGTTCAATGCAAAGGCAGACAAAGATAGGTCAGCACAGAGGCTTCTCTACTAAGGGCAGTTTGTGTGACAGGCTCCTGTGCAGAAATTGCTGATAGGCTGTGTTTTCTTAAAATTTGAGACCAGTTAGCCACCAGGAGCTCTTCTTCATAGGTATCTTTTTTCTCCCCTCAGGGTCACATACCTTAGCTTTTGTCATTAAAACCAATTAACCCAGATCCATTTCCTTTTTCTTTAGTGTACATTATTACCAGTTGTAAAGGACTGCGTACCTAGATAGCTAACAGCTCTTAACCTTCTTTCTCTTTTAAAAACAAGGATTATTTTCCCTTCAAATAGGGACATACTAATCAATTTTAGTGAAAAGCAATGCCAAAATGAGAGGCAGTTAAAATCTCAATGTCAATAATTTATTTTAAGAACTTTAAAAAACAAGCCATAATGTAGATATGCCTAAATGGTATCTCTTAAAGCTAAGTATCTGAAACAAAACTAGAAGATTATTCTGTTACCTCTTATTCAATGTCAGACTTCATTATGACTCTAGAATACTTCAAATTAATTTTGAAATTATGAATTGGAAGTCTGCCACTTGGGTTCTTAGCCAGACCTTACTACCTGTACTCGTGCTTTCTATGATCACTGCAGAAGCAGGCCACTACCATTTTGGCATGCTGTAATTTAGATGTATCGATAGTTTGAAGTGGCCTTTAACTTTGACATTTAGCTTTATGAGAATGAAGCAGGGACAGGAACCTTTCCAATGTTTCCCACAGTGTTCTTACCAGAGAGACTGAGTAGGATTACACTGAAACTAGAAGTTTTGGAACCAGACAGACCTGACTTCATATCTAGTATACAATCTGAGAGACATTCTTCCATATGCTGTGAGTCTCAGACCACCTAGCTGCAAAAGTGGAGATCACGATCCCTTTTTTGCCTGGGTTGTTGTGAGAATGAAGTGAGTGATATAATATGTATTTTATGAGTGACAAATAACAGGGATTCATTAATATAGCATATGTCCCTTATTATAATTATTGGTATATATTTACTAGTCTTGTATAATTCAGAACAAATCTACTTTTTCTTGAAGAGGCTTAGATAGTAAAAGGAAAATGATAATTATTTCTTCCTCTTAAGCAATATTTATTCTTTAATTGGGGAGTAGAACAAGGGAAGTAGAAGAGGGTAGGCGTAGGCTTCTCATTTACTAGGTTGGTCATCAATATGAATCAGATTTATTGCTTAACTTTCTTCCTCATTTATTATTGTCATAGACACCAAGTAAATAATTTAATCATCATATAGAATGTATGAAGTTATATACAAACTGCTTTCCCCTGTAGCTGAAGTTTGCATGCAAATATTATTAGCAAAGTAACTCAAGTGGAACCAATCTATTTTAGACCACTTATGGTGAAGGCTCCTGCCAAACTAATCTTCCCTAAACAGTAAATTTATCAAGTCACTCTCTTTGAATTTATCAAAACTCATCCTTCTTATGTCCTGATGTATCAGATCTAAACTTTCTGCCAAGCTTTTAAGACTCTTCCTACACTGGCCTCACAATTTCAAGCCAAATATTCTTGCTCTTCGTCTCACTCCACTCTGCTTTAGGGAGACCTATTCTCTGTCCATGAACAGATTCTTACCAGGCTTTACTTACTGTCCATTATTCATCTTGTCTTCTTTGCTTGAAACAAATATACGTACTATGATTTCTGTCTACTCAAATGAAGCCCAGTATTCATATGTGCATTCAGTGCTATGAA
Organism: Furipterus horrens; assembly: GCF_987537825.1. Lineage (NCBI taxonomy): Eukaryota > Metazoa > Chordata > Mammalia > Chiroptera > Furipteridae > Furipterus > Furipterus horrens. Next base: position 64,714,943 of record NW_028327171.1, on the reverse strand, counting down.
CACATCACTAACTAATCTCTATCTAAGTACTCACGTAGGAACGTATACATGACTTTGGGTCACCATCAGTTAATTTAGTTTATAATTAAATAATGATTTTTTGTTGTACAATATTATTTCATGTAAAATAAAGTGGCCTATCCAATTAGACTATTGTTTCTTTAAAATAGGTTACCTTATAATTCTGTATCTTTTAAAGTCATTAGTATTGAACACAGAGGGTTAATAATGCCAATTGATTAATTAATTATAATCACCACTTTTATATTTGCCCACACTGCAAATTTAGCCACAAACAATATCTAACTTATTGAGTTAATTTATACTACATACAATTTTAGATGCTGGTTGCAATGATTGGTTTTTAAAATACTTTTAAATCTTTGTAAAACAAAATCTGAGGGTGCTAAAAGCAAATTATATTTTGTTTGTCAAAAGCATATTTATTCATATCTCAATTAATCTAAATTATTTAACAAAAAGATATTTTCACTGAGCCAAAATTCTCTTAGGAATAAGAATTCTAATTTATTAGTCACAATCAGCTGAAGAATGTTTATGTCTGACCTTTTTTAAGTATTGCTGTAGTTGATATGGACTATCTATCTTGAGGATTTTATAGCAGTGAAGAAAAGTAAACCAGTTTCTTTTAATGGATTATAATATTATAATACAGGGTGGGGCAAAAGTAGGTTTACAGTTGCTTTTGTGGAAAATAGTACAATAATTAATAAATAATAAACTGTGTTAAAGAATAAACTGTGTTTCGTGTACTTACAATTGTAAACCTACTTTGGCTTTACCCTGTATAAAGTTTTAGTATTTCTACATAATCATGGCTTACATTCTTTTTCTAAGACAAAATCCTAACCTAGTGTCTTACATATATTCACTTTAGTTTTTTTATCTTTGTCATTAACCATATTATTATTATGTTATTTTTATGGTAAAGGAGAGTTGTATGGTATACTGTAACTTTTAGCAGCATATAACATCACATAAAGGAAGCTTAATGTAATTCTATTAAAATGACATTAACGAAGTTGTCTTGCTAGCACAGATTTTTCCTCAGATTCAAAGTGAAAAAAACGCTCCAATGATTTAATTATATTTTTGATATGAATCTGTCATCACACTTATGCTGTGAAACTTCAGTGGTTTAGAGACTGTGGGGGTGGGGTGGTGCAGGGTGTAGAGTGAAGAGCAAATGATTTTGAGGGTTTGAACTGTGAAATATATCATGACCAGCAGATGTCTCTGTTAGACAATGTAGTTTAGATTCTGGAAGCTTTTCTAGCATTGACCCTATTTCTTATCTAACTAAATTCTCTACCTGACTTCTACCTTTGTCTCTGAGCTTATCTGGAACCACATTTTAGGGCTCAATTAAGATCTTTTGAAGCCCTCAGCAACTGAAAAGATTGTGATAGCACTTCTCCACATGTAATTAAATAAAAATATGGTAAGTTTTAAAATAGTGGTAAGAAAGTTTGACAAAGTGTTTTTCTTTTAATATAACTAAAAGTTAAATAATAACTACAACAATATGGTAATGTTTTCTTAACATATAAAACATATTTTTTTTCTTAAAAATTGAGGGGTGCCTAAATTTAGTCTACATTTTGTATGATCTGTTATTGTGTAAAAGAGGAGGGCCAAGATGAAACCCAGAATTATTCAAAATGCCCCTGCCAATAATATAAATCACAGACCAGACATACAGGAGTGGTGAAAGGAGGCCGAGGGAGAGCTGAATGAATGCAGAGACATGAATGAGTGCACCTGGACATTGCCAGTGGGAGTGTAATGTCTACATTCTTGTCAATGAAAATTTTATTAAGAGTTTACTAAACTTTGCATGCATTCTCTCATTTTTTCCCTTACTGTAGTCCTAACTGGTACTGTGATTAATCTCATACTAAAATGAATAAGCTGAAGCTCAGAGATAAGTTACAAAAGGTTAAGTTAACAGTAAAAGGTCAGCTAACATTTTTAACATCTGCTATATTTGTAGAAGGCAGTTTGATACTATATATATTTTTTAAAACTAAAATTTTGTATACTCTTTGACTTAGCACTTCTAAGATTTAAAGAACTGATAATGGATAAGTGCAAAATACTTCTACAAGGTTTTTATTAGAGACATTTATAATATTGAAGTTCTTAGTTAATGCTACACAATCAGACTTCCACAAAATTTTATGTACTACAAGCTCTGCAGGAAGAATGGGAAGCTGATTTAACGAGGATCAAGTTATCAAGAAGGAAGAGGAAACAATCAAAGTTGTCCCGTAGCCAGGAGATCTGGTCTGGGATGCCCTCATAACTCTTGCAGACACTACTTAGTGGTGTAAGCGGCCTCTAATATTTTCATTCTGAACTTAATTTGAAGCTCCAGTTGTTAAGTCCCAGAGAGGCCTTTAACAAATTTAGGTTTAATGATAATACTAGCTACTAAACCAAAAGAGAGAGTTTCTCTCCTTTGCCTTCTGCAATAGAAGGCAATCTCCCAGAATTTTTCTCTCCCAAGACTAAAACAATGTAAAAGAATGAGTTTATTAGTTGGAAATTACAATTAGAGTGCTAATGCAGAGAGGGAATGAAGCTGGAAAGACCAAAAATAAAATAGGGGCAAATAACCACTAGACTACTTTAAAATAGTATATCCAGCAATGGAGGATTAATGGATTAAGTATATTATGCCAGATCAATCTAATAGAATACAAATGAACAACTTGAAATGATATAGAAGACTATTTGTTGACATTGAAAGATAATTGTTATATACAGATAAAAGTAAAATTTAAATAAAAACTATGTAGTGTATAAATCTTTTCTTGTAAACACACACAGACACACATATAATCACAAATATGCATTTCTTTCAAGTGGAGTTAGGAAGCACCAATTTCACTAATTCTTGGTGGAACTAAGTACTTTCCTAAAATTGCCTGACAGCTTTTTCTTCTTAACAGTTTTTCTTCTCCTGATTTCTTTACTGGATCTCCCACCACTTATCAGTTCCAGTTCTTCCTTTGGGGAGAGAGGAGTGATGTGTGTGTGTGTGTGTGTGTGTGCGCGCGCTCATCTGGATTTTTAATTTTCCCTTTTGTCATGTGTTTTATGTGTATATGCCCTTGAGTATGTAGGTGTAAAGGCTAATTAAGTCATGTGGATTATGCTATGAAATCATCTGAGAATCATTGACTAAGAATGATTGATCATCATTTAATTTGAAATAATTGGAAAATTTGGGTGGTTTTAATCTCTTTGCTTACTTCGTGAATTTACATTACTTTTTCTATGAGGGAAATGCAATCATAGTATTTATTGAATTTATAGGAGCACTGAAAAAATGAATAAGAATACTTGTAAAATGTGTTAAGTGTTCTAGGCAAAATTTTATTACAAAAGTATTAGATAGTAATGATAAGTTTCCATTCATAAAGAGAGCTAATTTTCCAGCATCTAATTTATAGCCAATTTTTTTTGAAATATCATCTGGTCTTCAAAACACATCTGAAAAGAGCAGTCTAACAATGCATTTGGGATTATGCTGAGGTTTGCTGAACTGTTCTTCTAAACAGTCCAAACTACTAACCACTTGAAATGCCTCATTGTTTAAATATTGTCCCCCACTTTCACTGACATGTGACTTGTAGTTGTCTAGGTTTCTGATTAGTGTAAAGGATTATTTGTTTAGATTGACTGTAATTTTGAGCCTTCCTGTTCTCCCTAGTCAGCTGAGAATGATCTCATTCACACAAACTTTCTCAGTGTACCATAAATTGTTCAGCAAAATTACAGTTGAGCACATTTGAAGTTTGAGTACAATGTTAATGAAACCATGGAAATGGGCTTTATTGGATAGTGTCTTTGCCATATTCCTAACCTCCATGCAATTGTCAGTTACATACTGCAGAAGAACTGGGTCAAAGTTTGCCCAGGGATTAGTGGAAATCTAGTATCAATACTAGGAAAAGAAGTCAAAATTCACATGATCTTCCTTATGTGAAATTGAAAGCATTTTATGAAACAAACTAATAATTTTGAGAAAAATTCCTTTTCTTGCAAAATGCAATATAGGGTAGGGCATGGTATTTAAACAATCTAGTAAATTGTTAGAGCGCATTAGAAAAAAATTTAAGAATAAAAAAATCTAAGCGTGACTAGAGTCTCGTTTGGGACATATATTTCTTTGTATGCTTTGAAGCAAGACAAAAGTTAACCATCCAAGAAAAACTGCTGTCTCCTCCTTTGTAATTCTGATTTTACATCCTCCCTAATCACACATTACAGGACAATAAAATCATGTTAGTATTTTGAAAAGAAAGTGAGATTAATTTCTCACTTCTTTTTGCATGTGTATTTTCTATAGTGTTTTGATTTTATTTAAAAAGTGGTACATTCTAAAAACATGGTAAAGTGAAATCACAGAGCACATATCATGTTATATATTTGAAAGTAATTAGAGTAAGCAGGATACTGAATCAATATTGTCTAACTATATGTTTCTATCCCATGTGCATAAATTAATATACATTTAAATTTGTTAAATGATGAGTCCAATATCTGTGAAGGCAATGTTGCAAAAAACACATTTCAAACACTTTTCTATTTCACAGTGTTTGCAAACCGTCTTGTAAATGATTTCCCCAAGATTTTGTTCTTTCACTCTGTGTGAAATTTCTTCTCAAAGTTATGTTTGTTATTTCAGTGTGGACATAGGAAATTAATAGGTATAGCTTCTGATGCTTCCAACAGGATGACTGATGAAAACAAACAAACATGATTATCCTTCTGCTGCAAATATGGATATAATGTAGTAATTTTTAAATGCACAGAAGAGTTCAAAAGAAGAAAGGGAAATATCAAGATGCCAAAAATGAAGAAGCAACAGATCTTTGGAGTGCTAAACGCATTAATTCACAGTTTATAGAGGTCTCAATCCTGGTAACCAAGGAGTTGCGTTTTAAGACACATGCAATGTCTGCATATGAGGCCTCCGGATCTGACAGGTCTTTGGAACCAAGAGCAAACACCAAGATCCTTGAAGAGCTATGCTATTGAGAGAAATAATATACTAAGGCAGAAAACTTTATCTCCAGAAGAAGAGAACTTTCTTTAACTGGTCTGAGTAGAAATAAAAGTGAAACACAACAACAGAGGTATTTTCTGAGAAATCAAATCCCTCGTTCTATATCTTACAAGTTAGGAAGCCAAATTTATACTTTATTACTGACCCTGAAATCTGAAACAGAGATTAACACAAAAATTGGCCCTAGGCTGGGGATTATCTTGAATTTCTTGCCTTTGCAAAATCACACTGGCATTAGACAGCTTAATCTGGTCACACTGGAATCCACACAAAAATTAAAAATCGCAGGAGGAAATGGCAAACAGGAGTAGAACCTCTGGAACTGTGTGTAATAGAACAATGTGAAAGGGCTGAAAAAATTTAAATTCCCAAAGAAGAAATTAAAACAACTAGAAGGAAATGCTATTTTTAAACGTGATAAACAGAACTGCTAGGGGGAAGAAATGCTCACTTGTTTCTAACAACTATAGATAGGTAAAAGAAACAGTTCACCAGAATGATATAGCAATCTTGAACTTGTAGGACTAACAATATAGATGCAAGATACATGTATTTATGTCTATTTTTGTTTTAAATATAATGAGAAATTTTACCCCCCTTCAGTTAGATTAAGCCAGTGAAATATTAAATAAGACCATAGAAAACTTGAACATATCAATTAAACTTCTTTTGACTTTTGTAAATTCTTTATATCTGATATTTCTAAAATTCATGTTCAAGAAGACATGGAACTTATTAGAATTAATTATGTTCTCAAATTGAAAAAAAAACCTTAAAACTGTAAATCAATCAATATTATGCAGACAAGATTTTCTGAGCAGGCAAACAAATACAAATAATGAGATGAATAAAAGTTAATATCTATAACACAAAAGATAATCAAAGTTTCTTATACATTAAAAAATAAACAAAGTACATTTCTATATAATTAATGGGCCAAAGTAGAAATCAAAATGTGAATTAGAAAATATTTAGTACTGCACAACAATGAACATGTTATAGCATGCTGCTCAAGCAGTAGTTAAAGGAATGGATTAAATTCTTTAAAGAAATGTCAAAGGAATAATTTTGAGGCATTCAGCTAAAGAAGTTAGAGAAAGAATAAAAATAGAAAGCAGAGAGAAGGATATAATAAGGGTCAGAAAATTAGTGAAATGAAATAGAAACAAATGAATAATAAAAATTATCAAAGGTAATATACCAAGTTCTCAGTTCTATGCAGGTCTCTTTCTGTGTGTTTTGATGTTTTATTTCCTTCATTTTTATTTTTATTTTTTGGTCTATTTCAGACATTGTTTATTATGATACATTATTTTAAGAGATTGTAATCAAGACAAAGAAGGCATTACCAAATCTATAGACCAAGGATGGACTATTTACTAAATAGTACTGTAAAAAGTATTCTTTAATAACTATTCCTATTGGAATATACAAAACTGGATAGCTCTCATTATATACAAAAATATATTTGAAGTAGATTATATACTAAATATAAAAAGCAAAACCAAACATTTTAAAAGCACATATCTTTATTTTATTGGAGTAGAAAATAGTTTTGTAAACAAGAGAAACAAAAAATTTAAAGAAATAGTAAGTAAACATATTCAAATAAGCTCAACATGATTAAGAAAATGCAAACATTAAAACCAAAATGAGAAACCTCTATTCTCCCACCAAGGTGACTAAAATTTAAAGGACTGGCATACCAAGTGCTGACATTGGTGTGGAGCACTAGAAACACTCACACTGTGCTGGTGAGAGTGTAAATCAAAGTAACTACCGTACTTCATAAAATGTTTTGTTAGTTTCTACCAATTCTAAACAAATGCTTACTCCATAACCAAGCAAATACGCAAATTCTATAGCATTTATAGCACTTTTATTCATAGTTCTAGTGCTCCCATCAGTAGAAATAACCCAAATGGCCATCAGCATGAGAATGGTTGAATTGGAGTGAAGAGTGGACCACTACTACTCACAACATGGACGAGTCTTACAAACAAAAGGCTGAGGAAAAGAAACCAGATATGAGTAGACATTTTGTGTTTCTATTTGCATGACATTTAAAAACAAGGTAAAATTAACCCTGGCTGGTGTGGCTTAGTGGATTGAGCGTCGGCCTGTGAACCAAACGTCGCTGGTTCAATTCCCAGTCAGGGAACATAACTAGGCTGCACGTCAGGTCCCCAGTTGTGGGCTCAAGTGAGAGGCAACCACACAGTGATGTTTTTCTCCCTCTCTTTCTTCTTTCCCCTCTCTCTCAAAATAAATAAACAAACAAACAAATAAATAATTTTTATTAAAAAAACAAGGCAAAATTGATCTGTCGTGATAGAAATCAGAGTACTGGTTAAGTTTTACAGCAAGTATTGACAGGGAAAGGACACAAGAAGCTTTCTGGGATGTTTATATTTTGATGAATGTGGTGGGTACACAGGTATATAGCTATGTAAAAATTTATTGATATTACACTTAGGATTTATAAACTTTAATATCATGAATATTAAAAATATAAAACAGAACTATTTATCAGTCTGGTTCACTAAAAATTGAACATACAGGTGGCAAAAGAGTGATAATATTTGCAACTATATAACCAGCTATATCTAAAGTCTATAAAGAACCTCTAAAAATTGACTTTAATAAACCCAGCACCAAAACTTCAAGAACAAGTAAGCTAAGTACACAAATGGGTAATTATTAGCCAGTGGCCAATAAACTGAAAAGATGTTCAAACTAACTAATAATTAGGGAAGTGCAACTTAGATCAAAGTGAAATATTTCATACTCAAATGAATTGCTTAGGTAACACAGGTCTTGCCAGGAACTCCGAGGGATCACTGATAAGTGTACATACTGATATATTTGGGAGAGCAATGTGGCAATTCTAGGAAAATTGAAGATGTGCATCGCATTTGACCAGTAATTTTATATCTATGTCTACAACCTAGAAACATATTCCTAAATATTCATGTATAAGCATTCAAGTATGGACTTTATAATAAAGAAAAAGTGTAAAAACCTGTCATCCTATAGAGATATAATAAACTTTGTGTTCTATTGATACAACGTAATTTCTTGATCAGAATAAATGACTGTATCAACCTAATATAGTGTGATAACACTTATGTAACATTTAAAACACACAAACAGTAGTATATGTTTATATATATACATATGTAGTACAATTTAAAATATTCATGAGAAATAAATGGTGGATGATAGATGAAAGGGGGTGTGATTTTTTCTGTATTTGTGTTTTTATTTTAAAACTAGACTAAAAATGAATATTCCATCTGTTTCAATCTGTTATATTTGTATGGGAATGTTGTATTATTTTCTGTACTTTGCAGTTACTTCATAATTACAATTTTAATTAATCAAAAATAAATGAAACTGGATTATGCCTTGAATTTTCTTGAATAAACTTTTCTTGGATCTGGTCACATATTCTAGCACAGTTTTATTCAACATAAAAGAATATTACTATAAAGAATTTTCCATGCCCTGCACTGTCATTTGTTTTTTAATCCTAGAATAGTTTCTTCTAGAGACAGTACAGTGAAGAAAAATCTGTGGCCTGGGAGAAGGAATTGATTTCTAATTCCGACTTTATATAATCCTAGATGAATCTATTTACTTTACCGGGTCTTGGTTTTCTCATCTATAAAATAATGGATTTGGACTCTGTTATGAGCTAAGTTGTTTTTCCCCATGACTAATATGTTGAAACTCTAATTCCCAGAACCTCAAATTAAGGCTATATTTGAGATAAGCCTTACAGAGATTAAGTTAAAATGAGGCCATTAGGGTGGGTTCTAATTCAATCTAACTTGTGTCCTTATGAGAAGAGGAAATTTGGACATACAGAGATATCATGGATGCATGAATACTAATAAAAGATTAGATGAAGACCCAGCACGAAGGCAGCCATCTGCAAGCCAAGGAGAAAGGTCTCAGAAGAAACCAAATCTGCCAATGCTTTTTTATTTTTTAAATAATTTTTAATTTTAATTACAGTTGACATACAATATTCTGTTAGTTTCAGGTATACAACATCATGATTAGACATTGATATAACTTACAAAATGATCACTGACTTTGAACCCCTCTGACACCATACAGTTATTACAATATTACTGGCTATATTCCCAATGTTATACATTACATCTCCTTGACTATTTTGTAACTACCAATTTGTACTTCTTAAACCCTTTCTCCTTTTCACCCATTCCCCAACCCCCTCTCATCTGGTAATCATAAAAATGTTCTCTGTATCTATGAGATTGTTCCTGTTTTGTTTGTTTGTTTTAGGTTCCACATATAAGTAAAATTATATGGCAGTTGTCTTTCTGCCTGACTTACTTCGCTAAGTAAAATACCCTCTGGGCCCATCCATGTTGTTGCATATAGCAAGATTTCATTTTTTTTTTTTATGGTTAAGTCATATTTTACTGTATATATGCATACATTATACATCAGAGAAGGAAAACTCTGACTCCAAAAAACCTCCGCTGCCTTGCGGCATACCTCTTCAGGGGAAAGGCTAAGGGAGTAAACCCCGACAGAAAATCCGGAGCCGGAGTCCCTAAGGCGGTTTGACGTTGTAGTCAACACTGGCAACTCCTGCGGCGCACCTGAACCCAAGCTGTATCGACTCCGTCTTTCCCTTGGACCCTTCAGCTGCGAAGAGAGGGGGGGTCTGCTGCATGGGCAACAGCGGACCCTCCATATTACCCTGCCCAGGCTCTGTAGCTTCAGTGTCATCGCAAGATGTCGATTCAACACGGGAGGAGACAGATACCGTGTCACTCCCGAGTTGGACTGCACAGCCATTCTCGGCGGTGCAGATGGACTCTTAGGAAGCTACACCATCGTCTCTCGAGACGGACGGCTGCCGACGACGATACTCACTGGGTTTTATGTATATTTATTCATCAGTATATTTGGTGTTTCAACTCAGAAAACTAGTGCCTGAGGAATAAAGTATGGATTTTTGTGACCTTTATCTTTTCTATGAATATTACTGTTAAAATATTGATAAAGTCTCTATGATTAAACTCCTCAAATGTCACATTTTGTTTTAAAAATTACTCTTTCTTCAGGTTTCCAGTGCCTTCATTATCAAATCCTCCCCATTTCACTCTTTTTACATAATTTTGATAAATTATAAAAGTCCTAATGTACTTGGTTTTATTATAGGTTAAAAGATACTTTCAACGTGTGTAAGGGAACATATTGCATATTTTCATGAGGACATAAAAAACTTATGCTAGATAATCAGGACTCCGTAGAGAAATGATTATGCTAGAACTGGACTAGGAAATATACGAGTATGCCTGGACCACCTTCTAGTACCAGAAAATAAGGAATGCTCACAAACAATCAGAACTCATATTGATGGGAGTGTTTCATAAGGACACAAGAGCCAACTTGAAGAACTCTCAATGGCCACAACAGTAACAATTTAAGCAATAAAATAAAATAGTATTGGATTATAACCCAAAGTATAAAATGAATATGCATGAGTCAAAATTGATATAATATCAACATGATAAATGATTGAATAAATAATTATAAGAGAAGTAATGACTCTCCCATGTACAAGAAGTCCAAGTAATTATGGAGATACTCTGCCCTCAAGGAGAGATTGCATAACTCCCAGCTCCTTAAGTGTAGGCTGTGTATAGAGACTTTCTTTCAAAGAGGACAGATTTTGATTTGGGGAGAAGACAGCTAACTATACAGTGGAGAAGCCTAATAAACAGTAACTCAAAGAATACCACCAGTCATAAATTGTGTTGATAGTATGTATCTTTGATGTACTGTAATGAAAGTGTCATTTACCATTGTGATAGTCTTCCCCCCAAACCACAACCCCAGTATAAACATGAGTAAAACATCAGACACATTCCAGTAAGGGGGATCCTATAAAATCCTGACCAGTACTCCTTAAAACTGTCTAGGTTGTCAAACATAAACAAAGAAAGCCTAAGAAACTGTCACAAGCTGTAGGAGCCTAAGGAGACATAGCAGCTAAATGCAATGTGTCATCCTGAATAGACTCCTGGAACTGAAAAAGGCTATATTAGGTATTGATCCATTAATTGCAACAAATGTACCATACTCAACTAAGATATTAATAAAAGAAAGGAGAAACTGTGTCCAGGAACTCTGTGTACTTTCTTAATTTTTTTCTGTAAATCTAAAATCTACTTTAAAAAACAAAGTCTATTTATAAAAAACTGAAATCAGACTTCAAATATAAGGATTATGGCAACATTTTGAGATGAGAGCTAATGATATTAGAAAAAGGGTTAAAGTACTTCTAAAACTTTATAAGGGCAGATATGGGCATATATTAATGTATTTTAATTAACTTTCCAGAATAAAATTAAGTTGAATTTCCTTTAAAAACAAACAAACAAACTTATGATGAAGCCTACACTGGTTCCTGATACATCACAAAGCTTTTTCCTAAAACAGAAAATTTGGGAAAACGTAACTTAGTAAGGTGCTCTATTTTTCTACTTCTTTCCAATTTTGAAATTTGCATTTATGAGAGTGGCATAGTCATTAATTGTCACTTACAGAGGTGGAAACTAGTACAGAAATGTGCTCAATTCACAAAGTTAATGGGACAGAATGGAGATCTGAACCTAATTTTCAGGCCTGGCTCAAGGTGCAGTCCACCATACCAGGGGCCTCCAAATATTTTTATGGCATATATTTATCAGTAAAATATTTTGAGAAGCACTCCTCAAGTATATGTTCATTTGTATGTTTATGAATTATATGCATGTACTGCTAAACTAAGTTTTGATAAAGTATAAAGGATACTTCAAACTAATAATAAGATAATTCAATAACAAATATATATGCACTGAATTTCTATAATTTTCTCTTCATACCAGGTGACTATTTCCACATCCTTGTTTGTAAAGTTCTGATGTATACCAGCATTGCAATTGTTCATTGCTGTGTAACAAACCATCTCAAAACAACATTCTGTGGATTAAAACCACTGATATTATTATTCGTTATGGTTTGGGGGCTGACTGGGCTTAGCTGGGCAGTTCTCATTCACAGCTTCTCTTATGTCTGCAGTCAGATAGTGACTGGGACTAGATTCATCTAAAGGTATAGTCTCTCAACTATTGAACCAGGGGCTGAGAACACTTGAACACCTGAGACTCCTAAGGCATCTCTGTCTCTTTGTTCTTTTGTTCTTTCATTTTTTCTCCCTAGCACAACGGCTTCAGAGTAGCCGGCATTCTTACATGGTGGTTCAGAGCTCCAAGGCTAAGTTCTAAGAGAGCAAGATGGAAGTTAGATTGCTTTTTGTGACCTAGACTCAAGATTCATGCAAGGTCACTGTTGAATCTGTTATTTAAGAGTCACCAAGCAGTATATATCCAAGAGAGGAGGTTAGACTTTATCTCTTGGTGAGAACAATGTTAAAGATATGCTGACATGTTTTAAAAACCTAAAAAACTGAGTCTGAACTCTGGCAATTTTATTTTATGAGGTAAAGTTTGTTTTACACAAGGATCCATTGGTTTGGAGAAAAAAAAACACACACATACACACACACCAAGTAACATCCTGTATTTCTGACAGCCACTTTGTCTTGGCCATTTTCACAAATAATTTACTGATATTTTCCTTTTTTGTCATTCATTAACAAGGAAAGGTGCTCATTCTCAGACTCCGCAAAACCCTTTCTCCTCATCTAAGCCCACGGCACCTCTCCAGAGACTCCCTCCGCCCCACACCCCAAAGCTGTCTCCACTCTGGGCTGGGGATAATAAAGTTTTTACAATAAAGGCTATTGATTTTATATTTCACTTTTCCCTCAAGTGGTAACATAAATTACTGGTGTCACTAATGAGTGTCTTGAGCACTTTTTGACTCTTTGTTATTCAGCACACCTGATGCATTAGGATTGAGTATCCTCTAAAACCAATGATAAACTGAAGAGTGTAACTATAAGTGCCATAGTCATATTGCTTCATAGATGATTCTGCCTCAAATATTGCTCTTCCTATATGAAAACACAGTAGATACAGCTTATGTCAAAGTATGGCCATGTGCACCTGTCTTTCAGGTGCATGCTGAAGACATTATTTCTGTATCTCCTCCTGTCCCTTTAATCTGCTCAATAAAGTTGTTCTATTTTTCACCCTATCTGATATCTTGGATTTAGCTCATAACTTTTTCATTCTTCCAGATCATAGAAAAACTCTGACCATGTTCAAATTCTAAAACAGTGTCATTTTAGTAATAGATTCAATGTAGTATATTACTATGAATTCTTACTTTATTTACAGCTAAATTATTACACTCAGTTTTGATCTGCTACCCACTGGAAGAGATGAGGCCTATGTAGTTAGATTTTCCTCTTTCCTTGCTTTTAGATTTTCTGCCTCCTTGTGCCTCTTCAACTTTTGGAGTTGGGAAGAAAGGAAATTAGGAGGAATACATGGGTACGTTTTGCTTTTCAGGTTCGATGACATTAGTGTTTTTATCTTTCTCCTCCTAGTCACTTCAGTGTTTTCATTCATAAGTCTTCCTGACACTTTTCCCTTCTCAGAAATTTCAGCTGGAGTAATTCGTAAAGTAAAATTTTAAAGAAGTATAATTTTTAGGCCTTGTCAACATGATACATTCTAAGCACTTAGGGGTTTAGATGAACCTAAGGAAAGAAGAAAGCACAGGGTAAATACATTTGATTACCACTGATATACTAGGTTCTTGAGAAACACAATGATAATGGACCAAGAGAGATAATGGATAAGACTAGAGGAAAGGAAGTAGTGGGCAAGAAGAGTGGGGCTTAAGCATATGGGCCCAGGGTGTGGAAACCATGCAGATTGCCTGAACCTGCAATATTCTGCTCTTAATCAGCTCTGGACTCCCTCAGTCCCTGCAAGAGTCCCATTAGGCTTCTGCTTATTTTCTTTTTCATGGAATATGATGAGAATTCATAATTGTCAACTTTTATATAGTGCCTAAACTTAATTTAATAAGGGACAAAATAGTTTTTACATAATTAAAAACAAGGCTTAAATGAAAATTTTCTAGAAATAATTATTTGATTAAAATCATTCAGATTAAGGTATAAATGATTATATAAAATCAGTCTTTAAAATAATAGTAGAAGGAAAGAAAGACTGCTGGATGTCTGATGGGTGGCAAAGGACAGCATCCAACATTAGATGGGAAAAAGGCACAAAGGTGTTTCAGGAGTCCAGAACTGGCTCTCTTACCACAGCTGTCTTTGAATAAGTAAAAGCTTTTTCTGAGACATATGACATTTCACATGAGCCATGCTCCAAATGCCCCGTCTCAAGGTACACAGACAATGACGTAAAGGGACAGGGTGAGCCAGATTCCCCGATAACAGTAATTCTGATCCCGAAGAACACATGCAGTTGTTGAACAACACTGCTGAATTGAGAAATGTAGTCTTGAGAATTACCCAAGAAGTGTTTTCAAGACAGAGAGCTTTCCGGTGGCCATCGCCTGCAGGGGAACACCAGCACAGATGGTTTTCCTTCCTAAAGGGCTGACCCTCTGAAACGTAGCAATGACAGAACTGAGTCTTTGCTCTTGTTTTGAGGAAACACAATTAAACAAAAACAAAACTGTCAAAGTTCAAAATTTCAAAGTTTACATCACTTCAGGATTGACATTACTTGATTTTTTTAAATTTAGTTTTGATAATGTTGGTAAATAAATATCACTTGGGGGACCAACTCTTTACAAGAGGAGGAAAGAAGAGTCATGAAGCAACCATGTGGGCACTTCCGGAAGGTGTGCTGCTCACGTATATGTTAGTGCAGACATTTCCGTCAAGAAGCTGCTGAGGAACTGCCATGTACCAAGAACTGCTTTTGAAATAACTTTTAAAATGAGTCATTATTTACCTTGGACTCTTTCACCTCCAGAATTTTCATGGTCATTGGCTTCTTTATTATTTGTCATTTCGTAAAAGGATTTCAAAAATTACAAATGTTGCAGCTAACTTAAAGTTTTAACTTTTTTTTTTCTTTGAGTCAGGCCTCTTCTAAAATTTATTCATCTTATGGAAGAGCCAAGCTTTAGTCTGTCATTAGACACAAAATTTAAGGGACATTGTTTGTCTTCTGTGCTCATTCATCTCTCTTGCCAGCACTGCTTTGGGTGACTTTTGCCCCCACCTGCTCTGGCTCCTATCCTGACACCAATTCTATTTTAGGTGTTATTCTTAAGTAGTTTTTTTTTCCTCTGGTTCAATAAATAGATATGGAAAATGTCAGTATTCCTATATTTTGGCATGAGGTGAGAATGTTTATATTTGATATATGGCCCCAAAATACAATTTTGAAGCAAAGATTGATAGTGGTGAAAGTGGCAGGTGAAAGTCCTTGGAGCCCTACCTGATTCCCCTTTCAAAAAATACACCAAAATCAAAAACAACTAACCGAACAAAAAACACCCCTCATCCTTTTATAGATCAGAAGGGAGACTCTCTTCACTGTTTCTTTGTCTGGACATGACTTCTGGTTATCTAAAATGATGATGAGATTCTTATCTTTCATTTAAGATAAGACTACAGCTATAAGAATTTAAAAGACCTAGGAAATAGTTACAGTATATGAACAAATCAGTCATTTGGAATAACTGCCCAAGATGATAAATAAGTAGGGCTTCCAATCAGATAATCTCTTCAAAATTCCACTTCTTGTTAGGGTGACTGGGGCTCTCACATTGTGTCTAGTTGAGACTACCACCAAACAACACAGGCACAAGAATTGTTATAAGAGAGTGAAGCAAATGCTTTGTGTTACAATTGCCTCTATTTTACTAAAACCAGAAAGATAAAATCATGATGATCAATTTATTTAGCTGATAGCATATAAGATAAGGTAAGTCTCACTAAGATAGAATTTTGTAAGGTGTTCTACTTGGTGTTTTGCATCCTTTGGACAATAGAATAGTGATTCTAATAGCTAGCAAAGGTCACCTTGATCTGTGTAGCACCTAGAAAGACAAGTGTAGAGACTCTTAAATGCCAGATTTTATTATGATAAAAATATTTTTCTGTGACTGACTGAGCACACCCTTTCTATACATATAGTTTTTGTTACACACAAAATTTTTAAATAGTTCAACATTTTTAATCATTAATTTTTTTCTCTATTGATTTCTATCTCCAGCTCTCTTCACCGTGATTATTGCAAATTATTTTGTGATTATATCATTACAGATTTTTTATTTAATGGCTCCTTTTTATTCTCTCCAGGTTTTCTCTTCTGGAAAACATACTAGATGGATGCTGGCTTCTTGGGAATTTTCCTCCTTGTCTTTTTATAAATCTTCTTTTTTTAAATTTCATTCATTTTTGATGTGTTCTGGAAAAATTCTTTAGTCTTTTCCAACTCACTGACTCTTTTTTTCTTCAGATGTGACTATTTAAGCTAATATATTAAGGCCTATTTTTGTTTAATTTCAACAAATACAATATATTGCTTCTTTTTCAAAATTTCCTACCAATATTTCCTAGATGTAATACCTAATGGCATCACTGTAAGGATAATTAGATTATATTTTAAATGTATTTTCCAATAGAGTAAATAGTTATTTTTACTCACATATCAATTTTGTGTGTGTGTGTGTGAGAGTTTCTCATGGTATTGGTTTTCATCAACACTATCAGTATGGTTGAGAATTCCAACTAAACTACCAGTAGCCAGCTTGGGAGGAAGGGTGGAATCATCTGCCAAGGGCTTATACTTCACCTGTTTTCAGCTAGCGTGAAGAAATGGGAGTAATATTTCAGCAATAATGTTTTATGGCCCTACCATCTGCCTAGTCCTCCACAGCGCCATCACCTTTTTGGGTTACCAGCATGTCTCTTTGACCCAAGTGCTCTTCGTTCCTGGAGACAACCCTTCGGCGACCTCAGGGACTTGATAACATAGGGGTGAAGGGTAGCAGACTCAGTCTGTCTTCATGCTCTTCAACTAATCTTGTCAAAATTGCTTTGTAATAATATATTCAGGGCTTATTTGCAGGTTATGCATCTCATTCTTTTTTTTATTTTTTTATTTTTTGGTTTTTCAATTACATTTGTCCTGTTTTTTTCCCCATTGCCCCAACCACCACCCAGCCCACTCCTTCTCCCACAATCATATCCCTCCCTGTTGTCCGTGTCCATGAGTCATTTATACACGTTCCTTGGCTAAACCCTTCCCTTACTTATCCCCCTTCTCTCCCTCCCCCTCCCCCCTATTGACTGTTATTCTGCTCCTTGTCCTATTTAGTTCATTTGTTTATGTTTTCTTTAGTTTCCTGTATTAGGTGATATCATATGGTATTTTGCTTTCTTTGCCTGGCTTATTTCATTAAGTATAATTCTCTCTAGTTCCATCCATGTTGTCGCAAATGGCAGGAGTTCCTTCTTTCTCTCTCTTGCATAGTATTCCATTGTGTAAATGTACCACTGTTTTTTGATCCACTCATCTACAGGTGGGCACTTAGGCTGTTTCCAGCACTTGGCTATTGTACACAGTGCTGCTATGAACAGAGGGGTGCATAAGTTCTTTTGAATTAGCATCTCATTCTTTTTAATGACTGGACAGTATTTCATTCTACACACATATTATGATTAGTTTAATTACTCTCTAGTGGATTTGTTTCCAGTGATTTGCCTTTGTAAATAAATTTTGAACTGGCTATTCTTGCCATTATTTTCAAACAATATATTCTTATAAGTATGATTGCTGGGTCATAGTTTACACACTTTTAAAACAACTTATATTCCCTTCAAAAATATAACAGCGTTTGTTTCTCCAGTTTTAAATTAAATCAAATCTTTTTTCATTTTGCCAAGCTCATACTGAAGAATGGAATCTGACTTATTTTGAGTTGTATTGTTTCCATTAAAAGTTTTTTCTTATAGTTTTGCTGTTTTCCCATTTACATCTTAAACTATTCATCACTTTCTATGGCAGAAATGTGATATAAGAATTCAACTATTCTTTTTCATGTGACGGCTAGCTGTCTCTACACTATTTGTTGAATAAAACGGCCTTTCCCCACTGTTGTAAAATGGCAAATTTATTATATAGAGATTTTAATATATACTGGGGTAGGCAAAAGTAGGTTTACAGTTATTATATGGAAAGACATTCCGGTTATTGAAAAGTTGATTATTACAATAGTTTTATTAACTCAAAAGAATAAACTATGTTTCACATACAACTGTAAACCTACTTTTGCCCACCCACATATTTGTATTATTTCTGACCTCTCTTCTAGTCCACTGATATATTTTTTATATTCTTGTATTTGATTTAGACTTTATATTTATAATATCAAGGAAATACATTTTCATATCTGGTGGGCCACATTGCTTTTCATTATTTTTCAAAACTTTAGCTTTTGTATCTACCTGTCAGATTTCAGGGGGAAAAAAAGGCAAGCTTCTGATTGGAATATTATTAAACTTATCTAATAATATAATTGCTTTATATCTGAATGGGATTAAGTCTTTTCATGTAGGAAAATGGTATGTTTCTCCCAGTATGTTCTTTAGTAAGGCTCGATAGGCTTCTTCTTACAGTTTTTATTACTTTCTTGTTAAAATCATACTTAGCAGTTACTAAGTGTTGTTGCTAATATAAATTTTATATTCACCCCCATTTTATTTTTCAACTTATAACTTTTCATTTATAAAGGAAAACTATTGATTTTTGTGTATTTTCTTATATGGAACCACTTTATAGAACTCAATTATTAGTTCTAAAATTATTTTAGCACAGCAAAGGAAACCATCAACAAAATTAAAGGTAACTTACTACACAGGAGAAAATAGTTACAAATCATATATCTGATGAGTGATTAATATCCACTATATAAAAAGAACTTATACTACTTAATACCAAAAAATAAATAAATAAACAAGACGATTAAAGAATTGACAGAAGATCTGAATAAACATTAGTACAAAGAAGACATGCTCAACATCACTAATCATTAGGGAAATGCAAATCAATGCCACAGTGTAACCTCACACCTGTTAGAATTGCTGTGATTAAAAAATTTAGAAATGACAAGTGTTGGAGAGGATGTGAAGAGAAGAGAATGTCATGCACTATTACTGGGAATGTAAATTGGTGCAGCCACTATGGAAAACAGTATAAAAGTTCCTCAAAAAATTAAATACAGCACTACCATAAAATCCAGCAATTCTACTTCTGGGTATTTATCCAAAGGAAACTAAAAAGATATGTGCACCCTAATGTCCATTGCAGCATTATTTACAATAGCCAAGATATGGAGGCAACCTAAGTGTCCATTAATGGATGAATGAATGAAGAAAGTGTGGTAGTTATACACACACACACACACACACACACACATACACACAGGAATATTATTAGCTATAAAAAATGAAATCTTGTCATTTGTGATAACATGGATGGACCTTGAGCTTATTATGCTAAATAAAATAAGTCTGACAGGGAAAGACAAATACCATATGATCACTCTTATATGTAGAATCTAACACCCCCCCACCCCCCACAAAACTGAACCCATAGATAGAGAACAGATTGGCAGTTGACAGAGGTGGAGTGTGCAAGGTTAATGACATGGGTGAAGGAAGTAAAAAGTACAAATTTTCTGTTATAAAATAAATAAGTCCTGGGGATATAATGTACAGTATGATGACTGTAGTTAATAATACTGTAATATACATTTAAAAGTTGCTAAGAGAATATATCTTAAAGGTTCTCATCATGAGAAAAAAATTTAACTATGTGTTGTTACAGATGTTAACTAGACGTACTGTGGTGATGATCATTTGCAATATATACAAATATTGAATCATTACGTTGTATATCTGAAACTAATATAATGTTACATTGTATCTCAATTACATCTCACTTTTAAAAAAATCCAGAATCTATAGGGATAGTTGACTGGAGGAGAAAGAATACAGTTATTGCTGTAACCCAGGCCAGAGATGACTGTGGCCTGAAGTAAAGTGGTCGTGTTAGTGATAGAAATGGACTCACTATCCAAATTAGAACTTTGGACTTTGATGTTTCTTTTAGTTTTGCTAGCAACATTCAATCAATTATGGAGTCTTCTACGTAAACTGTATGAACTAATGTCACCCCCAATAAATTTAATTAAAAAAAAAAAGAAATCTTATGTGTTCTAACCCTTACATTTCCACATACATGATACCTTACTTCTAAAAATAAATATCAACAAAGAATTTTACTCATTTCTCTTGGACCCCCCAAGACATAAAATTACATTATTTGTAAATGATAATAGTTTTGTCTTTTTTTTCCCCTAAAATTTAATCAATTAGTAAATTTTTTCATGAATTTTGTTGCATGAGCTCACACTCTCCAAATTATTGGTGACTTTAATCATTCCTGTCTTGCTCCTGGCTTTTGGGGGGATGCTTAATAGTATGTCACCTTTTAATATTTTCTTTTGGTTTCTAATAAATTCTTATGATCTTAGGAAATTGTCTTTTTCTATTTTTATATTAGAAGCATTTTTTTTAATGAGAAATATCTTCCATATTTTTCAGGTTTTCTCCTGAGGGACTAGTAATAATCTTATATCACCTGAGGAAATATATCTGGCCTGGTCTGGATTCTTTTTCTGTGTGCCTTGTATTTTGCTTTTTCCCATTATGAGTGTCAGTAAAATGGATGCTTAGTATTTTATCAGTAGCTTTTATTTTATGCAAATATATTTAATCAGAGTACACAATACACTGACTCATTCTCAACTGATTTTTTTAGAAAACCTGATTTTGTCCAAAATCTCACCAACTGCTCCTGTAACCATGTGATGCTAGGACTCCCTTCTCTCATGTCTCACTCTTCCACTTGCGTCTATGTTCTCTCCGGCAGCTCTGTTCCTTCTGTGGTAGCAGCAGCCTCAGTGGCAGTGGGAGAGGGGTACATTTTAGGTCCTCTTTGACAAGAATAAACACTTCCTATCTGGTGTCCACAATGAAAACTGCCCACGGTGCAGAAACATGGAACTTATGATATTCCTGATGAAACATTTTAAAATAGTCTCCTCGCAGTCATGATTTTAGGTGTTGTTTTATGATATGAGAGCAACTACATTTTCATGAGATTTTGAATAATTTAGCAATAAAATACAAATTGTTTATTCTTTAATATCTATCTTTATTTTGCACTGTTTACACTTAAGCATTGAGGGAAGGTGTCTGGGTTATTTGAATCTTTATTTCTGCCATTTATGAGAAAAAAGAAAGAATGTAAATAACTTGGACACATCAAGCAAGTTAGCATTATGGATAATTACAGTTATGACCCTCAAGTTAATTCTTAAAAATGGAACCTTTTGCTCCTGAATAAAGCTAGATAATTCATGTATCGCTGTGTATTTTCCTTTTTAATGATAGGGCCTACCAGTAAGGACTTTAATACATGATATTTTGTCCTTCGCTTGCTGTGCAAAATGGTTCTAAATTTGCTATCTACCGTTGACGTTTTACCTTGCTTTGTGTTTTGCTTTTCTCATAACTGAGATTGCCCCATTTTTTTTAACCCTTCTTAATTTATTATTCATTTTGATTTGGTTACTGTTCTATGAACTTATTTCAGTTTTTTTAGTGTACTTTAACAAAGAAAATTCAGGACTTGAATGTTGAGGGCAGAAAAATTATCTGATTTGTTTTTATATGTGATACTCTTATTAACAAGAGTCCAATTCAGTGTTTATTTTCCTGGCAAAAACGTTCATTATTTCTTGAACTGAAAATAAAACTTAAAGAATGGGGCAGATTTTGGGAAGGTCACAGGAAGTTGGTAGTAGGGTGTCTCAAAATTAGCTTAGCCCTTCTGATGTTTGCTAGGCAAACTGTGGGTACTTAATACTATATTGACAATTGTACAAAATTCAAATGCCCCCTGCCTCTACGAAACTTCAGCAGTGATGTAAATTAGAATCATATTAACTTTCTTATTGATGGTGTTATTATGTTTTTGGTTTACTTTTTGTAGACAGTTTTCAAGCTTTTATTTTTATACTTTCAACTCATCACCTCAAGTTACAATTTCACTTTAATTCTAGAGTAAAGTCCATTCTTCCCAACCATAAATGTGAATTCAATATGCTTTATAGTATTTACAATTTGTAAAAAGCTTTTATGTTTATAATCTTACTTTATCTTACAGATTTACTACGTGGTCAGAAAATAAATTCTTAGCTCCATTTTACATGTGAAAAATGAAGCCTCAATTTACTTAAGAAGCTGTCTAATGAGTTCGTAAATGTGACTAATCACATGGGTACTCATTAGTAGAACTTGGGCTAGTGAACACGTCCTTTGACTCCTGGTCAATTGCTTGTTCAAGTACCCAACTCTATAAGAAAAATTTAGCTATTATTTTGATTTGGTTTCATCACTGAGCTTAGGCTATGTCCACAACATATTAATGGCAGCTCTCAAAGACAATGGAATAAATATAGGTCACAGAGTTAAGAAGGAAGGAATAAAGTAAGTCAAGGGAGGAGGTGGAGAGAGTAGTGTCATACAAATGATCTCTGGGCACTCAGTGGTATAGTTGTTATAGGACACCAATCCAAGTTTAATTTTTACATCTATCTGAGCCATGTAGTACTAATTATGTAAATTATGCCAATGAGTGCATCTATGGGTATCTGTCACTTGTGTAATGAATATTTCAGTGTGTGTGTGTGTGTATAACTTGTGCCTGTGTTTGTAATAATAAAATTAACCACTGCTCTACTAAATCTTTCACTCCAAACCCTAGACCTCAGAAACCACATTCCTTCCTTTCTCAGAAGCCTCACACTCAGCTTGCTGCCATCATGAGAGCTGTTTCCTCCTTTAGTACTGGCATGGGTGCTATTCTGCAATTCAGCTCTTTCCATGTGGCTTCATTGCTCTGTGACAGGCCTCCCAGCCTCCCGACCCCTGCTCTCCACCCTACAGTCTGTCAACTTACTTTTGTCGGCACAGATTTGTTGCAAATTTGGAAAAGGAAAGTCATGACTCATATCAGTTATCATTCTTATTTTAAAAAATTTGTACAGATCTAAATAAAATTGAAATGCAGATATTTTCCAGGAGGTAAGTCATAAAATAAAATAACAAAAATTTCAATTGTTTTAACTTTTCTCCCACTTCTGTTTAACTTCTGAACCCATGATGATTCTGTCAGAATATTTCAGAATTGTCAGTGCATCTAATTTCTTTAGTACTGGCATTCTAGCTTTGAGTAAGTTATAATTATGAGTCTCTGTAGTATAAGACAGAGATTCACCCTCCCGGTGTTGTTCTGGCTTCGGTTTCTGGCTCACTGCCACTCTCTTGTGGCAACGGCCCAGAAGCCTGGAAACAGGAGAAATATACTATGAATTCTCATCGCACCTACCTGGCTTCGTGCCACTCGTTTGAGAGTACCTGAAAAATAACAACCAGATTAGCTGCCACTTTATTGACCTAGGGGAAAGGAGAAAGCCAAATAGGCATGGTATTCCTGACTTAAACTGCACTTAGTTTAATCCATCACATATTTGTGAAAGCACATTCTGTGACTGGCACAAAGCACACAAAAATGAGTAGACGTTTGCTTCAGATGAGGCAGATGCTTAAAATACATTGTGATTAGGAGACTTTCAGTTGTATATACAAATAAGCCGTAGTACCAGGGAGGCATTTATCACCCCAACGAGAGGATCACTTATCCATCCACATCACTTATCCTTTTCTATGTCAGAACGTGGCATGAGACTCCAAGTGCACTCTGCGGCCTCACAGGGGGCACGAGGGCAACCCATAAGAACTGGTGGACTGTTCTAACAGCCTTGCACTCTTGGAGTGGCTGACAGCCAATGGCACTAAAGGTAGTGAAGGTCTAACCCTCTTAAGTTGTGGATTGGCAGGGGACCATTTTACTAGTTAACACAAAAACCCATTAACATGAAGACTGTTTACAAAATATTGGTAGCAAACCTGCTTTAAAAGCTATTACAGCAATAAGACACCAATGCAGACCAGGGAACATAATAAGTAGACTGAGAAGTTATTGAGATAATATTGTAGTATTGAACTACACCATGCATAATAACATTGATTCATCCCAGAAGGATTTATGAATATTGACTAATTAATTTTTACAGAAACTTTGAAAATAGATCAATAAAAATGAGGGAGACAGATTTTCAGGATTTGATGGGTCTGTTCAGGTTTTTAGAAAGTCCTACTGAGTCCTCCATAGTCAGGACTGATGGTATATTTACAGTCCTGCCTGCCAGAGCCTTGAGAAGTTTCATCTCACTCTTTTGACCCAAATGAGGACTCTTCTGAAATACCTCTACTTCCTCTTTGCTCATTACTGAAACCTTAGAAACAACAGTTCTGACAAGTAGACAGAGGCCTGTAGCAACCTTCAGGGGGAAAAAATTACCCTTTACTGTTTATTTTGTTTGAGGAAGCAACCAGAGGTCTAGATGATCAGGGTGGGGGAGTCTATCAGTTTGGAAGAGTGACCCAGGAGAAATCCATTTTTCTGTCTCCTGCAAAGTAATTTTGCAATTTGCATTTTGCTTTTCTCAAGATGCAAATAGCACTCATTGGCTTCTCTGACCCTTCATCTCTCCTGTCACTACTGTAGTCCTGTTGAGAAAATGACATCTATACAAAAGGCTAAAGTATTTGTCATGTAAGGAAACTACATTACTCTTTCTCAGAACTATAATCCTGAGATATAGAGGCAAAAAGTTCGGTTACCAAATCCTTCAGTTGAGTTTATTCATTTGAATCACAAGGAATGAATCCACTTTATAGGTGCTTTGAATTACTTATGTGGAGGTGAATCTTTAATGAAAGTTTTCATTCTTCTGTACTCTGTCATCTTTTGATTCCTTAGCAGGTATTTAGAAGTCTAAGCAATTTTTTTCCTGTTTGAAGTTGTTTTTAGGACCCAGTGAAGTTATGAGGTAGCCATTCCAAACAAGTAAAAAAATGATAGTGCCTTCAAAGACATGTACATCTAAAGGAAGATGATAATCCAAATTAGCCAATTACCACCCTTCAGTTTTGTTCAGCTCCCAATGGGTATAAAGATAATTTGGGGGCATTTAGAAAGGCTGCAAATTGTTTCATATCCTTATTAGTTTATCTATCTTTGTCAAAATAACAGTATATATATAATGCCTCCTATGTGCACCTGATATGCACTGTCACATTTAATGCTCACTGTGAGCTTGTGTGGTGGATCTTTTTTTTCACTCATTTTATGGGTAACTTGGCTGTCCCTTTACCTCCTACTCTCATCATCACCAGCCTTATTGATTCTATTTCCAGGATACAACTCAAACAGTCCACTTAGCTTCATATTCAGGGTCAACTTGCTAGTTCAAGACACTATCATCCTTCACTTAGCTTCCTGCAATAAGGGTTCTCCTCTCTATTCTGGCTACCATCCAATATACATAATAGCCAGAACACCCTTTAAAATGCATATTGATTCACATTGCTTCTCTCTGTAAAATCCTGGTCTGTGAAGTTCTTTGGAAGCTGACCCACCACACCCTGCCTGCTCTGACCCCACCTGCTTCTCCAGCCTCACTTTTGATCATCCTCTCTTTACTGATGCCACTTCAGGCTCCTGCTGGTCTTTCCCTTTTAGAGCATGCATATTATCTCCCTTCACCTGTGCTGTTTCCACCACTTTGTCTGAAGCACTCCTTCAGAATTTGCATGACTGTTCCTGCTCCTTATTTAGGTCTCTGCTAAAGCATCGCTTCTCATATTTCCTCCAACTCCTCCATCTAAACTTGATTCGTTTGCTCTCTGCTTTCATAGCAGTGTTTTCTATATCTATAGCTGCATCTGTATCTGTATGTATGTCATATCCACTATCTTCTCATCTACACATCACCAAACACAAAGAAATGGGAAGATGTAGCTAAATAAGTTGGAGATAGACCAATAACTAGATTACCCTTAGGTAATCACACCCTTAGTTAAGTAAGTAATTCAGAGAAGGAAAACTCTGACTCCAAAAAACCTCCGCTGCCTTGCGGCATACCTCTTCAGGGGAAAGGCTAAGGGAGTAAACCCCGACAGAAAATCCGGAGCCGGAGTCCCTAAGGCGGTTTGACGTTGTAGTCAACACCGGCAACTCCTGCGGCGCACCTGAAGCCAAGCTGTATTGACTCCGTCTTTCCCTTGGATCCTTCAGCTGCGAAGAGAGGGGGGGTCTGCTGCATGGGCAACAGCAGACCCTTCATATCACCCTGCCCAGGCTCTGTAGCTTCAGCTTCACGGGAGGGGACACTCCAGCATCATCGCAAGATGTAGATTCAACATGGGAGGAGACAGATACCGTGTCACTCCTGAGTCGGACTGCACAGCCATTCTCGGCAGTGCAGATAGACTCTTAAGAAGCTACACCATCGTCTCTCGAGACGGACGGCTGCCGACGACGACGACACAGAGAGATTTGGCCTCAGCCCTGGTTAGTTCAAAATCCTTACCATCTATTGAATACGAAACAGAACATTTCAGAAAACCTTCCTAAGATTTGGAGGCCAAAAGAAGGAGCAACATATCATTGTGCCATAACATTATGTTCTAAAAGTCTGTTCTGAAAAGTTCTGTGAGAACTTTTCTTGAAACCTCTGATTGCCGTTTCACACTGTAGCTCACCACCAAGCACGGACCAACTGATAGAGGTGAACTAGAATACCCACCCCCATTCCCTGACACAATAACACTTCCATACCTACTTCAAAAAGCATAGCAATTCTTTCTGGTCCAGCTTCTATCCACAGACCTCCACCAGTTATACCATGGTCTACACAGGCAATTTAGCCACTAGAACTGTTGAAAAGCTGAGAAGGGGATAAATGCAACTTAGCACATTTTTGTTTTGCTGTATATAGTTCTGTGATAAAATTTTTTTTTAATTCCTTTCCCCTCACTAGACTAAGCTCAATAATAGCAGAGACCATGCCTATTATGTCATGATTATATCCCCAACACCTAGCACAGTGTCTAGCTCATGAAAATTAATTAATAAATATCTCTTGAATGAATGGGAGAATTTGCAGAAGGTCACACACAGCATCTGGTTGTGGAACCAAAATATGAATCCAGATATGCATCTGTTTCCAAAAGCCAAACTATTTTTTTAAACAATGCTACAAAAGCCATGGCTGATTCAATTATTATGCAATGGATATGCAAATGGACATATTATGGTCTTAGGCATACTTTGTCTCTGTCGATCAAGGGTTTGTATGACATATTTTTGTAGAAGCTGTATCTTGTGATATGGCTTTAAATTCATTGATGTCTAGGAGATGTGAGTACTAGAGGCCATTATGATACCTTTTAAATGTGGTTCTACCTTATGTTTCTCCTAAAACAGAACTACTGATAATTTACTGTCATACCATCTGACACCTGTTATCACATTTTCAAAATCTAAAGTGTGGAAAGAAATCTCTGGCATCATAAATATAATAATGCCTAATAAAGTTTCTCTTTCAAAGAAATGAATGGCAATTCCATGCCATAGCAAGAGCACATTTAAAGACTTGCTTAGGAAACTCTTTGGGAAGCTATTACATGACCTTCAAGGTTTGTGTTCGATTATTTTATTGGAAGGATTTGTGACGGAGCCATAACAGGATAACACGTGGCAATGCCCTGACCTAGTCACTGCAAAAAAAGCATGCCCTAGAAAGCTCTCTCTGTGGTTTCTGAATAGCCCAATTCATTCATCATATAAAAGAGAGAGCAGAGTAATATTTTTTATCCTCACTTGAGGACATTTTCTTTCATTGCTTTTAGAGAGAGAGGGAGGGAGAAAGTAAAGGAGAGAAACATTGATGGGAGAGAGAAGCATTGATGGGTTGCCTCCTGGATGGGCCCAGACTAGTTGTCATTCACATCCAGACTTGAGGTGGAACCTGCAGCCTAAGTGTGTGCCCTGATGGGAGTTGAACCCACAACCTTTCAGTTATGGGAAAATGCTCCAACCAACCAAACCATACCAGTCAGGGAAGAGAAGAGTCGTCGTCGTCGTCGTCGTCGTCGGCAGCCGTCCGTCTCGAGAGACGATGGTGTAGCTTCTTAAGTGTCTATCTGCACCGCCAAGAATGGCTGTGCAGTCCGACTCGGGAGTGACACGGTATCTGTCTCCTCCCGTGTTGAATCGACATCTTGCGATGACGCTGGAGTGTCCTCTCCAGTGGAGCTGAAGCTACAGAGCCTGGGCAGGGTGATATGGAGGGTCTGCTGTTGCCCATGCAGCAGACCCCCCTCTCTCTTCGCAGCTGAAGGGTCCAAGGGAAAGACGGAGTCGATACAGCTTGGCTTCAGGTGCGCCGCAGGAGTTGCCGGTGTTGACTACAACGTCAAACCGCCTTAGGGACTCCGGCTCCAGATTTTCTGTTGGGGTTTACTCCCTTAGCCTTTCCCCTGAAGAGGTATGCCGCAAGGCAGCGGAGGTTTTTTGGAGTCAGAGTTTTCCTTCTCTGATGTACCCTGACTGGAAGATCGAACCAGCGACACTTAGCTCGCAGGCCGACGCTCAATCCACTGAGCCAAACCAGCCAGGGCAGAGGGAAGAGAAGAGTAATTTTTTAAAAATTAGATTTTAATATCCATTTATCAATGATTATTTATTTATTTATTTACTCACAAGGATTCTCAACATCATTTACTAAATCACAGGTAATACATTTCTAAGGTATACTTGCCCACCAATTTAATGGTTTTGGTTATAAATGTAACATACAATACTTTAGAATGTATGGAAACTACTGGAAAAAGGTAAAGATTAATTTTAAAATATCTAAATCTATGGATATGTACAACTACTAATTTGGTGTGTGTTTATCTGTAAGGACACATGCATTTCAATGCTTGCACATATTCCTCCTATAGGCTATGAAAAAAAGTGGGGCTGCCCTCTTCTATAGAGCATAGACATTTTAGGACACCAGGAGAAAGATTTTCACATGCTTTTTATTCCATGTCAAGTGCAATGCTCAATCTCGACTCAGAAATAAACTGACTCTCCTTTCTTCCATTGGATGGATGGAATTTGCACTGGATAGAGAGATGCACTGGCCAGAGGCTGCTGTCTTCACTGTGTAACAGAGTTGATGTCGGAGGGGTCTTGCTTAAAGTTGAGCTCCTACAGACTACCAGGTTAGAGAGGCTGTTACAATTCTTCATTATTTTCTTCTATGTCAAGATTGTGATCCCATTTATAAAATAATGTAATAATCCCCTTTTCCCATTATTTTGCCATCACAAGGTTTTCCCTTAGTTATTCAAACGTATGTATTTTTTAAATTCTTTTTATTGTTTTTCATTTTTTATTGTATTGTTGTTCCCTTACAGTTGTCCCAATTTTTCCTGTTGCTATCCCCTGCCTCAACCCCCACTCCCACAGTCAGTCCCTACCCCGTTATGTCCATGGGTCCTTTATACTTGTTCCTTGATGAGATCCTTCCCTTTCTTTCCCCTGTTATCCGCCTTTCCCCTTCCCTCTGGTTGCTGCTAGTTTGTTCCTTGTTTCCATATCTCTGGTTCTATTTTGCTCATTTGTTTGTTTTGTTCATTATGTTCCACTTATACATGAGATAATATCATATTTGTCTTTCACTGCCTGGCTTATTTCACTTAGCATAATACAGAGCAAACAAGAAGGATTTCCAAACAAAGAGGATTTAAGCAAGTAATATGAAGACACTATTCATTTTCTGAGAGCAAGCATACAGCTTATATTTTCAAAAATCTACAATTGTTTTGCTCAATTTTCCTTAGGACAAAGTCTTTTCCTTCTATCTTGAGAAAATAAAACAAAAAATAAAATAAAAAGCCAATAATTATTTATAAAAAATATTTTATCAGATTTAAGTTTTATGGCTCACCTAAGGCTACAGAGTATATTAGTTTGCTTGGACTATCATAAGAAAGTACCACCAACAGTGTAGCTTACACAACAGAAATTAATTTTCTCACAGTTCTAGAGGCTAGAAGTCCAGGATTAAGGTATTGATAGTGTTGGTTTCTTCTGAGACCTTTCTTCTCGGCTTGTAGACAGCTGTGTTCTCCCTGTGTCTTTACATGGTCTGTCCTCTGTATATGCCTGTGCCCTAGTCCTCTCTTTTCATAAGGGCACCGTCATACTGGATCAGGGTACACCTTAGTGGTCTCGTTTAACTTAATTACCTCTTAAAGACCTTATCTCCAAATAGAGTCACACATGACTTCCACATACAAATTCAAGGGAGGGGAGCCACAATTTAGCCCATAACACATACATAATAAGTTAAGGATCTGACGCTTAAACAATGGATCTTCTGACTCAAAAGTCCAGGTTTTTCTACCACACCACGGCTGCCTCTGTGTCATTCTATTCTCCACAGCCTCTATTCTATCTCCTTAAGCAACTCTACTTCCTACCACTTTAAGGAAATTAAAATTCTTCTTCTCTTGAGAAGATAGAGCATATGAATGGTAAGGAAAAGGGGCAGCAGTCATGGAGTGAAATGCTTGAAATATAGATTAAGGAAGTTGTTTTGTTATATCTAAAAAAGGGCATTTAATGACTGCATATGGGTTATTCGCAAATAAATACTAGATTATTGGAATTATTCTCAATAATTCTGAAGAATACTTAGGTCTATCTAGTCTTTGCTTCATTTGTTCTTCACCATAACCCTGTCAGATGAACAGAGTTCCTTTATTTTTTATCATTTTAGAGAATAAAGAGTTGAAACTCAAAGGGTTTGTATAGCTTGTGCAAGTGGTAGAACTGGGACTCCAACCCACTTCTTTTAACAGAGTGCAGTAATCTTTTGCTTGTACTGACTGCAGGTTCAGTCAGTGCACCCGCAGGATGCCATGTGAAGTTCTGTAGGTAATTTGCAGATTCACCACATGATATGCTCTCAGAGAACTTCCTTTGTAAAAGATCAAACTATCATACTCCTCATCCTCTCCACTCTCCACCCCCTGAAGCCTGTGGGCACAGCAATAGGTATGCATAGCCACACTCACCAAGTCCTATCTTATGTTACTCTTACGGGAATATATTTTCTAAAAATGCAGCTCTCCCAGAGGGGTGTGGGCAACTAACTGCTACACAGTACAATTGAAAAGTTCACAGGCTCACGTCTGCCCTCAGATACTGTCTTTACCTGTCTGCCAAGATGTCATGCTTCCTCCTCTTAACTGATTCTAATACCTCATCTATAAGGAGAGCTAGAACTGGTTTATAAAATGTGGCTTAACTGTTACTATAATCGTGTTTTTCACTAGGCAATTGCAAAATCAATTTTGTGGGTTAACATCATCATTTCAAATATGAATTAGAATAAAATAAAATAGAAATAGTGTACTACTGTACATGAAATTAGAGAAAATATTGTTTCATAAAGCCTGTTTCCATCTTTTTCTCTGTGTGCAAGTTCACATACTGGATCCTTATTAAGAATATATTTCTTGATCAATACAGTAAAAGAAAGGTAAAGAAACAATCTCTCTCTCTTTTTTTTTTTAGAAAACTCTTTATTTTTGGAATTAATGATTCTCTTAATAATACAATAAAAGTTATAGTCCCTCTCCCAAGATAAATGGACACATTCATATACCTATGTTTTGGGTACAGTTTTGAAGGGTACATGATCCACAGCTAAACAGCTAACATGGCATGCTTTCCCTGGAAAGGGGAGAAATGGCTCTACAGATTTCTTTAGGGCCCTTTTCCTTAATACTTCCATATTTTAGCCTAGATGCCTTTAGGAATTTTGAGCTAAGAACCTAGCCTAGAAAAGATGAGAGAATTTATTCAACATTTAGTTGATAACTTTTTATTGAATAAAATGAAGCTGGGGAGTTAAAGTCATACCACACCAGCTCAACGGCACTTAAGTTCCAAAAGTGGAGAAAGGTAATAGACAACTAAAGGAGGTGACTTCAGATAGGTTCAAGTGTAAAGGAGATTCTTGGGTTGATACAATAGAAACAACCAGAGAGGAGTTGGGATACTGTAAGGAAGGCAGTTTATTTTTGATTGAGGATTAGACAGTGTGTTCTTTATTAGCTTGAGTTTCTATACTAATATCTGTGGGCATGCTTCCCTACTACATTATGAGGGGTGACCCCCCCAAAAACAGAATTATCTTCTGGAGGGTGGGTCCCTTGTAGTACAGGCTTCCCCCACTAGGTGTGTTCTAGGAAGCCATCTGTGTCAGTGTATAGCAGCTGACGTTGTGAGGGGTTGCGTTCAGCTTCAGTGAATTTTTTTGAAGACAGTTTCAGTGTGTTTGCCCATTCCATGATGGGTGATTTATGAGTGTTCCTGCTCACACCATGTTGAGTGTTCAGCAGTTTTTGACCAAAAACAGCATGACCTCTATGCTCTACCTTCCCTATTCACCCGATCTCATCCCCAAGTGACTTTTTTTTTGTTTCCCTGTATGAAAAAAATCCTCAAACAGAAATGTTTTGCTGATGTGGAAGAGGTGAAACAAAAAATGGCAGAAGCACTAAAAGGCATCAGGACCTATGAGCAATGGAATAAAATGTCTCCATAGGTGTATTGAATCAACTGGAAAGTATTTTGAAGGTAGCTAAAGTTTAAACATGTCAGAAAAAATACACAATTTTTTAATAAATAAATTCCATTTTGGGAGTCCTTCCTTGTATATCTATTAGAGCGCTTTACCATATTTAAAAGCACTTCATAAATATTTATTGATGGGTAATTTTCTTTAATATTTTTAAGATAGATAAAGAAAATATTATATCTAGGAATATAGATTTTGGCATCAGATTGCCTGAGCTTGAATCTTTGCTCTGCCTTTTACTAGCACTGTGGTCATGAGAAAGTTATTTGATCTCATTAAGCTTCCTTTTTTTTTTTTTTTCAGGCTTACTGTATTTCTACAATAGGGTAAATTAGACCATTATGAGGATTAAATAGGTTAATAACGTAAAGAGATTGCTTGCATATTTCATTTTCTGATGCCTATCCCAGTAGCTAGTAGCTTTGAAAAACCATCATTTTATGATGTCTCATAATGTTGTGGGTCAAGAACATGGGCAGATCTCAATGGGGAAATTATTCTGCTTCATCAACGGAAGGTATGCAGTAGTTTTTAGCTGGCAGATGAGTTGTGAAGTTGTGTGTGTGGATGTG
Source organism: Furipterus horrens (assembly GCF_987537825.1). Classification (NCBI taxonomy): domain Eukaryota; kingdom Metazoa; phylum Chordata; class Mammalia; order Chiroptera; family Furipteridae; genus Furipterus; species Furipterus horrens. The sequence continues at coordinate 64,681,598 of NW_028327171.1, read as the reverse complement.
TGGAGGGGGCCCAAGTGGTTTTATTCACGTATCTGGCATGTGGTAGAGATAACTGGAAGGCTGAAACTGTAGACTACAGCTCCTACTTGTGACATTTTTAGCAGTTTCTCAGAAAAATCAGATTTCTTATGTGATGGTTCAGGGCTTTCAGAGAGAGTGGGCTAAGAAAGAGGAAATTGAAGCTGATGGCTTCCTGGTGAGGGGGGATGGTTTCAGAAACTAATGCAGAGACACTTTGCTATATTCAACTGGTTGAACACTATCACAGAAGCAATATTAAAGAATTTGGAGCCATCTTTAACTCGCCACACTATTCATGGCACCTAGAAAGTACAAGATAAATACAGGTTGTAATTATTATGTTATACCTTTTAAAAATTTGGTTGTATGTTTATTTCAGATTGTTACAACAGAAACAAACTTTAGCCTTGTTTTTTTTCCTTACCTTTTTATACTTCTTAAAATAGGCCTCATCAGTAGGTGGCAGTTGGAGATTTAAAAACTGGTGTACCCTACATAGGACATTGAGCATTAACTGGGAATTTCCCTCCCGTGATAGCAATGGTTTTTATTTACGTCATACAGAACTCAGTTTCAGTTTATTCACTGGTAGCCCATAATATCACTACTATTACCACACGGTTCTGTTTCTTCTAGGGAAGGCAAGGACTTAGAAAAAGGTGATATCACTAAAATTCATCAGCAAACCATCAAAGTTTCCTTGACGCATATACTGCTTAACTGAACCCAGGCTCTTTCTCTCCCCCCAGACCGACATAATTTTCCAGATTAAAAAAGCAAAAATAAAAAGCCACACACACACACTAGAAAAAAATTGAACAAGTTTACATTTTAAAATTCCTTGTCTGGCATTAATCTAAACAGACATTTCCTGTAACCACTTATGCCCCATAACAAATCAGCAACTTAATAGGGGTTCTGCCTTCTTATCTATTATTGGTTTGGCTGTCTGAGTATTTATTTGCTTTGGCTTACTCTTCCTATCTTACCTTCCTTTTTATTTAAGTTTTCCAGATTTAATACTGCCCCGAGGTATACAAATGTTCTTTTTGGTTTGTGGAGCTCAAAGTCAACTTAAAGGCAGGTCCCTGGAGAAGTGAGCATTTGTGACTGGGTCATCTATTTCCCTGAAACTGTTACAGCTTTGAGATATATAGACGGAGCAGAAAACAGATAAGCCAAATCGGTTTTTAAGACAAGGGGCACCTACAAATGGAACACTATTGACCATGAAAATGTAGCATAACTTTTTTTTGAGAAAAGATGCATTTAGCCATTTTTTCCTGTGTTTTAAAACCAAAATGTCTCTATCCTGTTTTTGTTTTTAAAATTATCATAATGTAAGTCATTCCCACCCCCTTCACCCACACCCCCACTCACTCAGCTCCAGTTCTATTAAGTAAATTCTATTTTGAGGTCATTATTTTCCTCAAGTTTCCCAGAATTATCACTTCCCCCTCCCAAAACTGTTTTAATTTGTGTAGAAAGGTTACTTCAGAGGGATATTTGCTAGTGGGAGTATTGATTCAGTAATGGAGTTGCAATTCAATCGTGGTGACAAGACTGACTTTTTTTTTTCAGGATCATCAAACTATTTAAATTCTAGAGGATAAGATTTGTACATGAAATCACCTGATTTTACTTGTGTGTGTATATTTTTTTAACTGCTAAGGCAATAAACTTACCTTAGTTTGCTTAAGTTCACACATTCACACCTCTGAATAGCTTTTAAAAAGAAGGCCCTCATTCCATCTTTGGAAGAGAAAAATTGCCTTTGAACACGTGGGACATTGATATTTTCTGGAGAGTGGAGCACCATCTTGTCTCTTCCTGTGTGACATTATTCCCATTATCATACAGTACTCTCACAGGCTTTACCTGAAGCAGTGTGGTGAAAGAGCACTAATTAGGAGCCAGAAGGGCTAGCTTTGATACTCCTGTTCTTCTCTAGCTGCTTAAATTGGACCTGTACTTTTCTGATCATCCTCTTTCTCTGCCATTTAAAGCAACAGTGAGGAACTATGTGATCTCATGGGGCCCTTCCAGTTCAAAAGGCAAACAAAGTTATAACAAGCTTAAAATATTTAGTTTTGGTTTAAATTTAGAATGGGCAGTGTCAAATGAAACACTTTAAATCTTTTTTTGTTTTAATGTACTCCTTAATGTTGAATTAAATAACTCATTTCTTTTATCTGAGATTTTTTAACCAAAGCCGGTCCTACTCTCCTTACTTCTGATGAGATACTCTGAGAACCTCGCACAGGCAGTGAATATGGAAAATGCTGAGCTGATTTCTGAGTCTCAGTCATCTTTACTCCACATGGCAGCACTTCCAATCAAATTCAGGTTCACAGTTCTATTTCTGGCATTAAATTGCTTGGCCACAAGGTTTGTATCATTTCTTTCTTTTTTTTCCCCTCAACACAGCACTTTCCCAGTCTATGTAAACTGTGTTAATTATTTTGGATGTTAGCTGTGGAAAAAGAAAAGCTCACATCTGTTAAGTCAAGAATGACAAAGTGGATTCAGAAGTGCTCTCTCTACAAAACGGTTTACTCTCTAAAGCTAATGCAGACCCTCTTTGCTTCAAATGTGTTGCTCACAAATATCAATTACTCATTTTTCTTTATTAGCTTATGTCCTCTTGGTAATATAACGCATTTGACTTTTCTTCTGTCGTCCAGGTGAGTAGGATGCTATAAACCCAGGCTGACACTAGTGGGCAAAAGGATTCCAGCAGTTTCTAAAGGGGGGGGGGGGGGGCAGGTAATTTTATTAGTCTCCTCTAATAAAAAACACAAATGTTAGAGAGCAGTGTTTTTTCTTTCCATATCCTATACATAACTTTGTGCTGTGGTGAGCAGAAGGCACTGTGGTGAAATCTGAAGATTCTAATCCTTTTTTTAGCTCCATACTGATCACTACACAAAGTTTTTGGCGCCCTTTAAAGGAAGACCAGAGGCCAAATCTAAGATGTGCTCAGCTGTCAGAGGAATACAAATGTCTAGGCAAAGGAGAGAATCCAAATGAGGTCTTTTCCCTCTAACTACTTACAGAATGTGTATTCTTAGGTGCAAAGGAGAGAGGTAAGCTGCCCTTTTAGGTCCTGGTTGATAAGCATAGTTTTAGCAATCGGAATTCTCTGGCTCCAAGTATGAAAGAAATGAGTTAGTTTACACATGGAAGAGGTGTTTTACCAGACCAGGAACTGATATGTTATAAGGATCCTGACATTATCTTTTGAGCATCTGTTTTGAGCTTCTCATGCTGCACACTGGTGTTTGTTATTTAGTCATTGCTGTGGGGAAGAGAGACACCTCTCAGCTCCTAGGATTACACTGTCTTATTTCAAAAAATAGGCCATGCTAAGCTGATGGTCTTCAGTCTCAACACCAAATTAAGGAGAGAGAGAAGTTGGTCTCAGCTCATGTCAGATGAGCACTCTTCCTTGAATTAACTGTGACAAAGGGGTTTGGTAAGGAAACAAACATCTGGCTTCCAGGAGTGTCTTCCCACCACCTTTTCACCTCCTCCTCCACTATAAACCAGGGCAGTCAGTTAAGAACAATTACGTAAAGACTCTTGGCCATTGTCAAAGACCTGAAAGTTTATAGTCACACCTATGAAAGTAAGACCCCATATATGTTCTCTGTTTATCTGCCTTTTAGTGCTTGTCAAGAGGGATTTTTCTTTGTACCAAAATAAGACATGAGGGTCAAAGCTATGAACAATATTTTTATTTTTTTTTAGTTTATAAACAATGGGATTTATTACTCACAGCTGATGTGGCTACGAAGTCCCAAGATTAAGGCACTGGACTTGGGGGGATTGCTGGGGGAGGGGGGTGCTGGGTGGAGGGGAGCAAGGGGGAGAAAATTGGAACTGTTGTAACAATATAATCAATAAAAAACATTAAAAAAAAAAGATTAAGGCACTGGCGTGATCACCTCTGGTGAGGACTTTCCTTCTGGTTTATAGCCATCACTTTCTTGCTGTGTCATCACTCAGTAAAAGGGCCAAGATCTCTCTGGATCCTCAAAATTGTAAGCACACTAACCCCATTCATGAGGGTTACGCTCTCATGATCTAGCCACTTCCCAAATATCCCATCATTTTAGGGGGTTAGCATTTCAATATAGAAATTTTGGTAGAACACAGACATTTAGACCATAGTATATGGATTATGTGTTGTTAACTTGATCCAACCTTTATAAGGTTTTATCAGCTTTTTACTTAATCCAAAAAAATAAAAATAAAAATAAAAATAGCCAGACTGTTGGTTAGCTCAGGGGTAGGCAAACATAGGGGCCAGATATTTTAAGCTTTGAGGGCCACATAAGTTTTATTCCCAACATACTTTTATTATAATTTCTTTGAATTTTAGGCACTATTTATTGATTTGCCACTTAGGAAAAAAGGCATTTTGCTCTCTTTGAGACACAAGATGTCCACTACCCCAACATACATGTTTAGCTCTCCCATTCCACACAGCACTCTCCCAAAATGAATTTTCTGTGCCCGTCAGGTAGTGTTATCACTTTTGGATAGAACAGTGATTACTGTTTTTATTATTACAAATATGTAAATGTTATTTACAATAGAACCATGTAATATACCATGTCAGCCAGAAGAAGCTAATCCATATCACAGTAATGAACAATGCCAGAATTCCAGTGGCTTTTGTTTACACATAGTTCATTCCAGGATCAGGTGACTCTCCTGGGCAGTTGTCCTTCAGGAATGGACCCAACAGTCCAGCATATTCTCATCTTGTGTCTGTACCAGCTCACTAACAATCTCTAAGAGGAAGGGCAGAGAATGTAGTAAAAAAAGTCCGAGGGCTTTTCACAGCTTCAGACCAGAATTATTATACAGTAGTTCCTCTCTGTATCGCAGTTCACTTATCGCGGCCTCACTGTATCATGGGATTTTAAAAAATATTATATTTAATTATTTATCGTGATTTTTTACTATATTGTGGGATGTTGTGATACTGTATATGCATGTTGTTAAAGTTACTTAGGTTTAAGAGTGTAGAATATGTTTAAGAACATTAGTGTTTATAAAAGTGTGGAAAAGGTTAATAGGGGAGTGGGAAAGGTTAATAAGGGACTGGAAACAGTTTATAAGTGTATGGGAAGGGTTTATAAAGCCTTAAAATATATATAAATACTAAAATAAATATGAGGTTCCTACTTCATGGATTTTCACCTATCGTGGGGGTGTCTAGAACGTAATATCCATGGTAAGTGAGGGAATACTGTATACCATTCTTGCTTACATTTCATTGGCTTTGTCTAACTGCAAGGGTATTGGGATACAGAATTCTCAAGAAAGAAAAGAAAATGAGAAAATGGGATATTGGTGATGTCTACTACATATGAGATTACTTTTTTAAAGATTTTTTTTAACTTCCTAAAGTTTATATTTGTTTTACTACTTTGTATGTTTATATAGGATATGACAGTTTCATACTGACAATATAACATCTTTAGCATTTGACCAGCTCCAATCTGTACTGGTTTCCTGGATATCAGTTTTAGTTTTTTTTTTTCTTGGAATTCTTTCTCTCACTTAAGTTGGTCCCAAATATTCTTCTTTTTTTGGTTTGTGTTATGGAACATGTTTTCCAATGATTACCTGAGAAAGAGTATATTGGAAGTAAATTGTTTAATAACTTACAAGCCTAAAAATGTCTAGTTTACTTCATTTTATTGATAGTTTGGTTAGATATGCAAATCTACCTTGTAAAGATTTATTCACAGATTGTTAAAGGCATTGGTCTTTTGTCTTCTCATACTTAATACTTCTGTGGAGAAGGATAAAGCAATTATATCCCATTTTTAATGTCATTTTTTATTTTTTAGAATTCTTGTAGAATTTTCTCTTTGTCCTTAGTATTTCGATAGTTCACAATGAAAGGTAATGTGTAAACATCCATTGTATTGGCCAATCAGTTCCTTTAAGTAGAATCTTAGATCTTTCAATTCAGAAATTTTTATTGAAAAAAATTTTTTTAATTTAATTTTTCTTTTCTGTTAAGTTTTTTGTATCTCTTATTTGGTGGATAATGTACCTCTTATTCTGGTCCTATAATTTTCTTACTTTTCTATGTCATATTTAGTTGTAAAATATTATCCTTTAACATTTTTATTTAACTCTTAATTTATATTGAAATATTTTACATTTCAAATGTCTCTTTTGTTCTTTAATTATTTTTTCCATAGAATTGGCAGTTCTTATTTTCATGAATGAAATGGCTCCTCTTTTTTCTCTGAAAATATTAATAATCTTTTCCCCCTATCCTTGCATAGATTGTTTCCTTTAAGCTGCTTTATAATATTGGTCTCTCTTTCATTTTAGATACTTTCCTCAGATGTCTGGTGATTTTTAGATAGATGTATGTTCATAAAGGTTGGATATATAAAAAAAACAAAATGGAGTGCTTGTATATTTATAATATGTGTATGTGTGTTTGTGACTTGTTGACTGTAAGTTTAATTATAAGGTATTCTTATTAAGCTATCCCCTTAAGGATCTCAAATAAATATGTTTAGATATTCTTTATTGTGATTAGTTCCAAATTCCTCAGATAAAAGCATTCTCCTGTCTGGATGGTATAAACCTGGTTGCCAGCATCCTCAGAGATAAGAGGGAGAAAGAAATGGGGATTTTGAAAACTGATACATTTATATTACTTAGTTTCTCAATTTTTAGTATGGACTACCATATTCAGATGCCAGGTAATGGAGTCTCCCACAAAAATCCCTGGCGTTCTGCAGGGGTAAAAATGACACAGATCTTTGGCCCAGCATCATGGAAGAAGAAGCCTTGAAGTTTTCATTGCCTCTCAAATAGACTTTCAACCAATCCTTCTAGTCTTAGTTCACATTGACATGTACTTCCACATGTAAATGGTCTCCCAACTTACGTGTTTTTGAGAGTAGATGGAGCAAATTTAAATTAATTTTTTTTTTTTTTAGATTTGCTCACTGCTACCTTAGGATTTAGTTTCCTGGGATCTGTAAGTTACTTATTATTCATTCTGTATTTCCAAATTTTGTGGCTATAACTTTTTTCATGTGCTATTTTTTTGTATGAGTTTAAGCTAAAACATTCTTATTAGACACTTAAAATTTTTATTATGGAATTTTCAAACATGTACAAAAGTAGATATAATAATATAATAAATCTTCATTTACTCATCAATCAGCTTCTATAAATGTCAATATATTGCCAATTTCACATCAGCTATTCTTCAGTCCTTTCTCTCACTACTCTAACTCCCCACTAGAATTTATTAAAACAAATCCTGGACTTATATAATTTCATTTCTAAATATTCCTCATGTTAATCTAATGTATAAGGACTTTAAAATAATTAAAAGACAATTATTACACTCAAACAAATTAACAGTAGTTATTCAATATAATCTAATGTCCACATCTATGTTAAAGTCTCTGATTATCAGAAATAGTTGTCTTCTATTTTATTTTACTTTTACTTTTCTTTTGATCAGTATCTTCAGACTATCCGGTTGAAAAAGAAACAAGCATAGTTGACCCAGTTATCAAGCTTGAGGAAATATGATCTCACTATTTCTGCCCATTTCTGTGGAGGAATGGCATAAGTAGTCATGATCACATATTCATGATGACTTGAGATAGTCTTGATTTAAGACTTTTGTGAAAGCAAATTTATTAATAGTGCCCTCAGTTATGCTCATGGTGTCTTGTTTTGGACAATAAATTATGTGGTTACCTACCCCAGCTATGGGGACAGAGCCTATCACCAAGAAAGGAATCTGTATGGAATTGCAATCTTTTGATTATTTTCACGGCAAATCTAAGGTCCTCAAAAGGTGTTACTTGTTAAAAATGGGCTGAGAAGAATTACTCTTTCTGTTGGTTTTCCTCCAGTTTTAATTGGGAGATTTCAAGGTGACTTGCCTTTATAGTGAATGTAGCTTTTTCTCTAAGGTATTGATCAATTTTTCAGCACAGAAGTTAAATCTTGGCTTTGAATTCTTATTGTATATCTCTGTACTTGGGGGCAAATGTGAAATTCAGTAATTTGGGGGTGGAGGGGATACCTAGCACAGCTGAGCCACATCAGCCAGAGCATCTCCCAAGCTCTGCTCCTTTTCTTTTCTTTCTTTTTTTAAATGTGATTTGATGCTTGAAAATCTCATCTATTTTGAGCTCTCTTTTGGCTGCATGGGATTTATAGTTCTCAGCTTTGTTAGGTTTCTGCTCAATCTCTTCTCACTCACTTTATATCTTCCAGGAATTCTTTGTTTTATGATCTTTGGTAGCTGTTATGGATTTATTTTTAATGTTTTATTTATTTATCATTAGAAAAGGATTTTGAGGAAACAGAGAAGCTAAATTCAAGAGTTTTGGTAAAAGATCTTAAATGAGAGCCTCTATGCCTATTTTACTTCTTATTATAGACTCAAAATACTTTCCTGTTTTTTTCCTACTTTTTTCAAATCCACTTTTTAAAAAACTTGCAGAGATAATATTCCAATGGAGAATCTACTGAATGTGACACCAGATGTGCATAATCAAACCTAATCCATAGTTGCTAAAATCCCTCACCCAAGGAAAAAGGCAAGTGTCTTCCAAAGAGATGAGTTTAATTCCTTATTATTATGAGGAGCAGTTCTACCAGAACACAGGAGTTCTTCTGTCATGACGGATAAAACTGGTATAATTTAGGAAAATACAACTAAAAATAGTTATGAATTGCCAGATGGGAAAACGTAAAGGACTGATAGTATCAAGGGTTGGCAGCATGTAGAGTAGCTAGAACTATTTTACCAGGTAGGGAGAATCAAAACTGGTCAACCTGTTGGGGAACCTGGCATTATGTACTGAATTTGAAAACACAAGCCCCATTACCTGGAAAATTCACTTCTAGTTATATCTCCAATGAAAATGCATTTATATGTACACCAAAAGACATTTAAGAAGATATTCATATTAGTATTACTTTCAGTAGTCCCAAATTATAAACCACCTAATGTCCATTATTGAAAAAATATATAAATATATTATAAATACTCATATAATATGTATTAGTATATACAGCATATGACTACTACACAACAATGAAAATGGCAAAATGCTGCTACATACAACAGAGATCAACCTCACAAAAGTTACAGCAAACAAAGGAAGTCAATTAGAAAAGAGTATATATTGTATGGTTCCATTAGAGAAAGTTAAAAAGAGGCAAAAATAATCAATGACATTAGATGTCCGGGCAGTGATTACCTTCAGGGAAGAGGAAGGAGGGTAGGTAATTGCAGTGGGTTCAATGTAAGACTTAAGGTGCTGACAGCATTCTGTTTCTTGACATGTGTGAAGATTTCATGGATATGTTCACTTTTTTTTAAGTATATTTTATTGATTATATTGTTTCAGTAGTTCCAATTTTTTCCCCGTTGCTCCCCTCTGCCCAGTACCCCCCTTCCCTCCAGCAATCCCACCCCCCTTAGTTCATGCCCATGGGCCATGCATATAAGTTCTTTAGCTTCACCCTTTCCTATATTATTCTTAAACCCCCCTGTCTAGTTTGTACCAACCGATTATGCTTCTTAGTCCCTGAACCATTGCCCAATTTCTCCCCCTCCCTCCTCCCAGCTGATAACCCTCCAAATAATCCCCATACCGATGATTCTGTTCCTATTCTGGTTTGCTTAGTTGGATTTTGTTTTTATTTCTTTGATTCAGTTGTTGATAGTTGTGAGTTTGTTGTCATTTTAGTGTTCATAGTTTTGATCTTCTTTTTCTTAAGTAAGTCCCTTTGACATTTCCTATAATAATGGCTGGTGAAGATGAACTCCTTTAGCTTCACCTTGTCTGAGAAGCACTTCATCTGCCCTTCCATTCCAAATGACAGCTTTGCTGGATAGAGTAATTTTGGTTATAGGTTCAGAGAAGGAAAACTCTGACTCCAAAAAACCTCCGCTGCCTTGCGGCATACCTCTTCAGGGGAAAGGCTAAGGGAGTAAACCCCGACAGAAAATCCGGAGCCGGAGTCCCTAAGGCGGTTTGACATTGTAGTCAACACCAGCAACTCCTGCGGCGCACCTGAAGCCAAGCTGTATTGACTCCGTCTTTCCCTTGGACCCTTCAGCCGCGAAGAGAGGGGGGGTCTGCTGCATGGGCAACAGCAGACCCTCCATATCACCCTGCCCAGGCTCTGTAGCTTCAGCTTCACTGGAGAGGACACTCCAGCGTCATCACAAGATGTCGATTCAACACGGGAGGAGACAGATACCGTGTCACTCCCGAGTTGGACTGCACAGCCATTCTCGGCGGTGCAGATAGACTCTTAAGAAGCTACACCATCGTCTCTCGAGACGGACGGCTGCCGACGACGACGACGACGGGTTATAGGTTGCTTTTCATCACATTGAATACTGCTTGCCAGTCCCTTCCTGCCTGCAAAGTGTCCTTTGAGAAATCAGCTGATAGTCCTATAGGCATCCCCCTGTAGGCAACTCTCCACCTCTCTCTTGCTGCCCCCAGGACTCTCTCTTTATCTTTCACCCTTGGCATGTCAGTCATGATGCGTCCTGGTGTGGTCCCCTCTGGGTCCAGCTCGCCCAGGATCCTCCAGTCTTCCTGGACCTGTATGTCCATCTCCTTCGCAAAATTCGAGAAGTTTTCCTCATTTTTTAAAATTCTTGCTTCCTCATTCTGCACTGGTTGACTGTTTTTTTCTTCCTTGTGTTCCAGATCATTGATATGAACTCCAGTTTCCTTCCCTTTACCATTGGTTTTGTGTGGATTTTCCTTCATTTCACTTAGCATAGCTTTCACTTCTTCTCTTATGGGTTTGCCATACTCAAGCATATCTGTCAAGGCTGTGGCCATTGTTATCACCAGTGTTTTGAATTCTGCATCTGTTAGGTTGTTTATTTCCTCATCTGTGATGTTGGCTATCTCCTCATTGCTTAGTTCTTCCACTGGCACCTTGATCCATTTCCCCTTTTGATCCATACTTCTCTGTCTCCTCATTCTGACAGGCTCCTATGTTTGTTTGCCTCCACATCTCGGGTAGAGCTGTCGCTTCTGTTACATTTTAAGGGCAGAGCCTTAGGGATTCGTCAGTACAGGGTGACCTGTTTCACCCCATTGTGGCACTGTATATCGGGGAGGAGTCCAAGAGGAAACAATGACACCTGCCCAGTACTTGCCCCCTTTCCAGGCACCTCTCCCACCTCCGCACTAGACTGGTGCCCCTCCAGCTGTTGTCCTTCCCATAGTGGGTGGGTCTGCAGAAGTTCCAGGACTGTGGGAGCCCTTTAAACCAGCAGACTCTGCTGAGAGACTGGCAGTTTTCACCTCCACACCAACCCCACTGGTCTGCAGTCAGAAGCAATGAGGCTTGATTTTTCCCCAGTGCTGGGACCGTGAGCTGCAAAGGCCGGTGGGAAGCTAGGAATGCTCCCAGGTGTCCCTTCTGACTTTTTATAATGTGTGACTCAGCTTTCCGCCAGCCTGCCATTGCCACTGCTACTGCTGCCGCTGCTGCCCTGCCACATCACATCTTTTCTGCCCCAGCTCCGTCCCCTCTTACCTGTCTGACTGAGTATTTCTTCTTTATATCTTTGTTTGCTGGACTTCCATGTAGTTTTATTTTCTGGAACTTTTGGTTGTTTCTAGTTTTGAGGTAGTTGTATTTCTTCTTAGTTGTGGAGGGAGACGCAGCATGTCTGTTTACACCTCCATCTTGGCCAGAAGTCTAAGATAGGCTCTGTGTTCACTTTTTGATAGTTTATCTGGTTGTACACTGATTTGTGCACTGCTCTAAATTTAAAAGTTTCAAAAGAAATAGATCTCTTTAAAATAAGTAAATTCCATTATGGCCATTACACATAACCAACCTAATCTCTAAATTATATTTCTGTAAGGATAATGTTGATACTCTTTATTTGCATGGTATAGTAATTTTCAGATAACTATCAAGGAAAATTATCTCATTTAGCTTTATGATGATACAGTAAAATGTTCTGAAAATAATTTTAAACTTGTTGAGTAAAGTATACAAAATAACTCAGAGAGTTGTTTTTGCAATTTGTGGCAAGTAACAGAGTTGATGCTGGAACCCAAAGCTTGTAACACTTCACACAGCCTTCTTTTACTATACTTACTGGGCTCCAACTTATAACCTTTGAACCTTGGATAGATTAAAAAATATATTTACTTATTTGAGATATGTGTATATATATATATATATTGTTTCCCCTGCTTATGCAGTTATTGGTTAATTATTGTATGTGACTCAATCAGCAATTGAACTCATAGCCTTGGTTTATGGGGACAATGCTCTACTCAGGTGAACTACCCAATCAGAGATAGATTTTTAAAAAATATTTTATTACCTAATGAGTCTATATGTCTCATAGCTATCCCAAGAAAAGAATGCAGATATTTTGTTAGTGAATTTTTAAGTTATTTTTTCCAGTGGCCCATATATGGAATTTATTGTGTGCTACTCTTTTAAAAATAGTTAAATAGTCCTGAACATGCATAATATTTCCATCTTAGGAGACCGTACACAGTGCACTTTCTGAGTTGTATTTGAGAGCATCAGGGAAGCAGGCCACCAAAGTAAAGAGAAATACAGTAGTCCCTCTCTATCGCAGTTCACTTATCGCGGCCTCACTGTATCACAGGATTTTTAAAAATATATTTAATTATTTATCGCGGATTTTTTGCTATATTGAGGAATTTTGAGGTACTGTATACATATATTGTTAAAGTTATGTAGGTTTAAGATAGTAGAATATGTTTAAGAACATAAGTAATGTTTATAAAAGTGTGGAAAAGGTTAATAAGGGAGTGGGAAATGTTAATAAGGGACTGGGAACAGCTTATAAGTGTGTGGGAAGGGTTTATAAAGCCTTAAGTATATATATAAATACTAAAATAAATGTAAGGTTTCTACTTCGCAGATTTTCACCTATCGTGGGGGGTCTAGAATGTAATACTGGCGATAAGTGAGGGAATACTGTACCAAACTATTGTGGCAATGAATCCTGGTCAATCATTGTGAAAAATTAGTGCATGGTTTCATTTAGTTTAATCGAGCAGTTCTGTTACTATCAAAAGAAAATGTTCAACATGCAGTTTTGACTTTTATGCTTCCGCTAACAACTGAATGACTGAATAGAACTGTTGTTGCTTCTATGCTGCATTACTTAACAACACTTCTGGAACATTTAAAAATTTCCTTTGCATCAAAAGATAAAAATGACCCCGATGAATGAGGCTCAGTGCATTGAGTGTCATCCCATAAACCAAAAGGCCACCAGTTCAACTCCTGGTCAGGGCGTATGCCTGGGTTCCAGGCCAGGTCCCTAACTGGGGGCGTGCGAGAGGCAACGAATGGATGTTTTTCTCTCACATCGATGTTTCTCTCCCTCTTTCTGTCTCCTTTCCCTTCCTTCTAAAGATAAATAAGTTAAATCTTTCTAAGAAACATAAAAATAATAGAAAGCCAGCAGGAAAACACCCTGGTGGCTATTTAAGCAACTGAGTCCTCACAATAAACTAAAATTTCTCATAACAAAAGGAGCCTTCTTAGACAAATTTTCTGACCCACTACTGAGAAACTGAGATTAGGCATCATCACAGTTTGATCACAGTTGTGGAAAATACTTTCCTTTTTTTTTTCTTTTGCTATGTTACTTTAAGATATATGACATTAATATTAGATTATAATAGCTAAAAATATGCTTATGTAGACTCATGTGTATTTGAAGGGAACCAATTATCTGCAAATGACTGCATTTATTACTCTAAAATCTAGAATTTCTTGTCCTCTCTCATGCCAAAAGCACAAAATAAAGGATGAACGAACTGGAAATAAGTCAAATGTAGAGGCCTGTGGTTCTAGTCCTGCTGCCACAGGTATCCTTAGATTTTCAAACACCATCTTCTAATTTACATTTAAGTTCATGTGCCTAATAGGAGGCAGTAGTGGGGAAAGGAGAGAGAATATGTGCCTTAATTTGGGAAGAGGTTGGACATGCTTAGGAGGTGGGATGAGAGAGGGCAGGTAGAAATGAGGAGGGAGGGCGGCCACATGATACTTTAAAAGACCTGAGGTTTATAATCATACAAATAACTCAGAAAAATATTAGAAGGCAAGGCCTAAAGGGATATAAAGTACAGCATAGGGAATATGATAAACAATATTGTAATAACTATGTATGGGACCAGGAGGTTACTAGAAATATCAGGGGATAAAGTATATGATTGCCTAAGAACTATGCTATACACCTGCAACTAATGGAAAATAATATTGAATGTAAACTGTAACTGAAAAATAAAATTACGAACAAAATGAACTAACAGGCAAAACAGAGAGAGACTCACGAATAGAGAGCAGGTTAACAGCTAAGAGGGGGGTTTGGGGGTGAAGGGATGGAGCAAAAAAGAAAACACGGACATGGACTACAGTGTGGTGTTTGTTGGGGGAGGGGGACAAGGGGAGGTATGGGAGGTTATGGGGGGATAAATGGTGATGGAAGGAGATTTGGTTTGGGATGGTGAGCACAGAATACAGTGTATAGATGATGTGTTGTAGAATTGTGTATTTGTTAAACAGTATCACTCTAATTAAATACAATGAAAAAGAAAAAAAGAAAAAGAAAATTTAAAGGATAAAGGACTCATGGACATGGACAACAGAGTGATGATTGTTGGGGGAGGGGGTATAAGGGGACTAAATGGTAATGGAAAAAATATAACAAAAATTAAATTAAAAATTATATAAATATAAATTAATTTACAAAAAATATGTACTTGTACTTAAAGTTTGTTCTTTTTTTCAAAAATAAAACCCCAAAAACCCAGAAGGCAAGGGCCCTTGCCCTTTTCTTTCTGTTCCAAGTCTCTCTTTTTTCAAGTTCCAGGCTATTTTTTGTGTCTTATTTTTTCCCTTTAAGGTTGTTCCTTGATTCTCCCAGTCCATTGTGTTCATGTGGATATATCCCTGCTCTGGTTGGATTTGCTGCAGACTCTTTGAGAGATACCTGAGTTTAATCATATTTCTGATCAAAGAAATCTCTAGAGAGGGATTGAAGACAACTAGGCAATGGCTTAAGACAATAAAACAGAGAGATGTGTAGGCAGCCACTATTTTTTTCTGTTTCCATTGTACTATTCCTTGTATAAAATTATTTGGGAATCATGGTTTTATTTTTAAAAAGTGAACTGTCTTCTAGTGCTTTTGAAATTTTTTAAACATGAAAGTTTTCTCAATAGAAATATAATACAGTTTGTAACATTCAGTTTCAATGGCTATATGATTCAGTTATATTAATGAGAGAATCAGAAAAATAGTCTCCTAAGAACATGTCTGACTCTACAACAGTACCTGAATTGCATGTTATCTACAATAAACAATGCTTAAATCAAAGCACAGTATTTATTCTCAAATACAACTTTGAATCTTAGCATTATCTTTTTAGTTTGATTAAATGTGACTTTCTCATATTTAGTACTAGATTAATGAATAACCATGCAACTTTTCTCTGCTTGAACTCTTTTTCTTCCTCCTAAAGGTACAGGAAAGCAGTTAAATTTTTTAATGGTGATCATAATTCAAAACATAGAAAATTAAAACTACTCACTTAATTCACTTTCTATTTCATCACAAATAACTTTTATTTCAGTATCACTTTAGGGACTACAAAAGGGAGGAAGGGGAAGATGATGAAATTCCATAAGCTGTAATACCTGCCTCCCAAACCCTTGCCTGCACCCTGAGCTCTGGTATTCTGGCTTCCTTGGCAGTGCCCAGCAAGCCTGTGGGTGTTGTGCCTAATCCAGGACAAGAAAACATAAAACATAAGAGAGTAAATTCTGCTCTGTTAGGCTCAAAAACTGTGGTAGATAGACTCAATGAGAAAAAATTAGACAAGCTTATCTTTTATAAATTATTTGTATTGTAAACATAATACATGTCTCCATAGGAAAACACAGAAAAGTCTAAAAAAGAAATCTCTATAATCCCATGTCCTAGAGAGCTGATATGAATATATATTTTAAAATTTCTGTATATACATACATACAGTATGTAATTATATATGTATATTTCATATATATTCACATATACTGTACATATATATACATTCATACAGCTATACATTTTGTTTTATAATTTTAATAAATTAATAATAAATGGTGAATATATTCCAATGCTGCTATATACAATCTGAAAAAAGTAAGCTAACCATTTCTTTATTGCATACTTTACGTTATTATGCACTTACTATATGTTGGTTCTCTCCTCAGTGCTGAGGACACAGTTTTTGCCTCAGAGAGTGATTAATAGAGGGAATAAATGGGCAATTTTGTGAGAATGATAGATTCTGTCATAGAGAAAATGTCCAGGATTAAAATTCCTACAGAAGGGAATTTGATTCATACTGAAGGTATCTAGGATGTCCTTTCAGAAAAGATAATCACTGAGCTAAGTCCTGAAGGCTGAGCAGGAATTTTAGTAAAAGGGGTGGGTGTAGATATGGGGAGGGGTTGTGGACCAGTTCAAAAGGTATGAGAGCAAAAAGCACACTGGAAAACTGAACTCGGTCTCCTATCCCCAGAGGAGAGGGTAATGAGGTAGGGATGGCGAACTAATGAACTGATGAACAATAAAGCAGAGAATTAGGTAAGAGTGTATGATTAAAAATTAGTCTAAATGTTCGAATTTCAATCAGAAAATACTTGAAAGCCAGGGAAGATTTTCGACTGGACAGTGGTCTAATCACGTTTGCATTTTAGAATACAGTCTGGGGAATGAGTTGGAGGAGATAAACCGTGGAGTTATGGAGATTGTTAGAATTCTGATGATAATGACTGTTGCCTACAGAATTCAGAAAAATGGATTGAAAAATACTGATTGAAATGACATACTAAGGGATCACTGTGGTCTTTGCTGGAGTAACTGCAGTGGAGCAGCGGGGCAGAATCCTAACTGCGGTAAGCTGTGATGTAAATGGGAGGTAGAAAAGAGAAAACTTTACTCTGCAGAAGCTAAACTATGAAGAGAATGAGAGATATATCAGTAGGTCTTACAGACTGTGGAGTCAAGAAAGCTGCTTTCCCCTAGATAGCAGTTTAACTGCTTTACTCATTATTTACATGTTTGTTTTGTGGGTGCTACCCTGGAACATAGGGCCATTACTATTGGCCTCGCTTTGGGGATGAGAAGGGTAAATTTTCTTCCATTATATGTGAAAGAAATGTGACCCTAGACAGATAAATTATGCCTCTAAACAGATTCTCAAAGAAACTGCATGACTGGATCTAGAAGGGCAGTAGACTGGAACATACATAAAAGCTGAGAAAACTGAGATGAAATCCCAGCTCCATCGCTACTGGTGGTACTAGCTGCATGACCTTAGCCAAATTACTTGGCTCTCTAGTCTCACTTTCCTTGTATGGGTAATAATACCAATCTTTCAAGATTCTTGTGTGGATTAACTGAGGTACTGCCTAGGCTTTAATAAATAGGAGGATGCTATATGAAGATGGAAAAGTTAGCCTTTTCAATATCAGTTTTTTCACTTATAATATAAGTGAGTTGAATTATATAAGCTGCATGCTCCCTTCCAGCTCTAAGTAAAGGACCTCTAGTATCTTTTGGTTCAGGATTATTCTTCATATAGTTTGTGAACTAGACAGATACTTGGAATGTGTCTAGGACATAAACCATTCTGTGTAAGATGAGTTCCAATAAAAAAGGCACTTGGATTCTTAAAGATAGACTTACAGGTAAAACTGAAAGATCTGTTGAACTTGGGCATACTTTTAAATTGATGAGTTCACCCCAGGACATATAGAGAGCACTGAGCCAGACACATTTTAGACCTTTTGGAAAAGAGCTTTCAGGAGAGACACATCTGGCATGACATCATATCCCAAAAAGTAAGTCTGTGTTTTGGGGGCCCCTGGATTGATTATTCTTCCTGGAATATTTGTGTATATAAATGCTTATAACTGCTAGTTTGGGGTGGTTGAAAAGACTTTGAAGCAATAAGCCACATGAAGGGCAGAATTGAAACCAGCCAGATAGTGTTCAGGGGAGAAGTAAAGAGGTGAAGCAAGAGGGAGTCCATGGGAGGAGTAGCGAAACCCACACAGCATAGTCAGACCAGACTTAGATAAGGGACTCAGACACAGGCAAAGGGAGAACTGAAAGCAATTAAGGGTGAGCTGGGCTAGAACAAGAAGAACAAAACAGAATAACTTCCCTCCTCTGAGACTTGTTCCCACCAAAGCTCTCAGCTTGTTTTTGTTTAGTATACTATGTTCCTTGGTAGAATTTTATTTGGGTAGACATGAAGTTTAACCTCTAATTTCAGGTGAGAGTCGAAATTTTGCTCATTTTCTGTTAGCAGCTTAGTGCTGTAACAGTAAAGGAAAATAAGCTCTGTGATTTAAAAGGGGATGGAATGACCAGGAAATAAGAATACTAAAAGCCAATATTGTGTTTATTGTGATTTTATTAAAAAAACACTTTCCACAGAACTTTTAGTACATGATGTCTCAACTATAGTTTCAGCCTGAATTATGAAAGCATTTCTACTGTGATTCTTTTTCCCTCCTTTGCTTAGTCTTCCCAAGTGTTCCTGAAACATAACTTTATTTTTTAAATTAAGGATGGTTGGCAAACTTTCCTTTGAGGATAATCAAATTCCACACTACTTGAGATAACTGGAACCATCCAAGGTGCCTTGGGAATTCCCCTACTACATTGTCTACTTTACTAGAGACTTCACATCCACTCAAGACATTTTGCTCACATATTACTTTTGGCACACATATAACTTTTCACAAGAAAAGATGACTGGCAGGTCATTGGGGGGCCCCATGTATAAATGGACCCTTTGGATGGAACCATTGATCAGTGGGGTCTTTGTAGGCAGCCAGGCAGTGCTGCAGCCCTAGAAATCTTCCTCTGCAACCTGCAAATGACACTTACATTATGAGAGATGTCTCCAAAGACAGACATTTTCAATTAACCAAATTAGTTGAACACAGCATAGCTCGGGAAGATTTAAGGCAGAGCTAGTTGCTAGTGCCAGCCAAGAGGCCTGCTCTGCCAGTTGAAAGGCAAGCACATCCTTCTCTGCCAGCTTGCAATGAGCTGGTTCTTGCAGTGACAGCAGATCTACCATGCACATTTGATTAAGGCCCAGGATTACCATATTTTTGTAATTACCATCAGGCAATAATGAATCCTGGGAAGAGTATGGGTCTCACGTGTGGGAATCTAAGAGCCTAATCAAAATGCAGCACATAGAATGAATCTTTCTTTTTGAAGTTTCACCTCTATTTAACCAATTGTTCTTGGTTTGAGTAAAACTTTAGCACAACTCTGTCAGTAATTATGATTCATTTTCACTTTGTCAATAAAAATGTTGTTTCACACGGCTCTGATGGTGTTCAAGACACCTTATAGATTTTTCTCTAAGTTGGCTGGTATAGATCTTGTATTTCACATGAAATAGTAGGAAAATTTGTAACACTTCCTTATAGTTTCTCTTATTCTGGGAAAACACTCTCACAAGTTTCTAAAAGGTAAACATTATATTGCTGATATTTTCTATTTTGCTTTATTTAAGATCAGTGATACTAGACTACTGATTCTACTAGGTCTCCTCTATCTTTGACATCTAGGATTCCATGAAGACAGGAGTCCTTCTTTGGATGAATTAACTACCAGTATCTAAGCATTTAGTATGTTATTTTTTAAAATAGTTATTTATGACACTCAAGTGACTAATATTTAGGAAATCCTTTCTCCCAGGATTTTACCCTTACCTGTCTTGCATTATTGCAAATAATGGAAATTTGGGGAATTTGAAATTAAAAGGCTACATCCTCATCATCCCCATATTCATAGACTCATGGTTAGAATAGGAATGGCTTCTTTTGGTTTAGAGTCTATTATAATCACTGGAACACCTATGTTCCACAGACTTATTCAACCTTTATCATAAGCCCACTTTGTCTTGGATTTTATATAAATCTTGAATTTCCAACTAGATGATAAGTCCTTGAAGGTCTGGGAGTATATTTGAAGCCTCTATATATTCCTAGCACCTATATCAGCTAGTGCCACAACTAAATACTTACTATATTATATGACATAAATTTTTTGGTAAGTAAAGCTTATGAAAAAATTATAGAGGATAAAGATTTGTTTTTTAATCACTGAAATGTAAACAATTTTCCATAAAAATTGATGAAAAATAAATGTAGAAATGAATAATTTGGTATACTGTTGTAAACTGAAATCTACTCTGGTGTAATTAGTATTTGATCTTTACTTGACAATACTGCTCATAAATTATACTCTATACAGCTAAGTAGTCACTATTTCACAAATAGCTTACCTAATAGATTATTATAAACTAGGTATCTTCTGGTTCCTCCCCTCCAACCTCTTAAAACTATAAATCAAGAATCAGAATATCTCAGTTTCTCATAATATTTAGGGATGTCTTTCTTCTTTGAATTCTACAGCTATTCTTTTGTTCTCTTGGTTTAGCAATATAATACATCTTTTGTTACATAAGTGTGTTGCTGTTACAGCCTTTGGTATTTGTCTTGCTTCTCCAGCTATATTGAAACTTGTTGAGGAAAAAGACCATCTCTCTTATGATTCTGTATTCCAAGTGCTTAATAGACTTTTACTTATCTAGAAAGTGCTTAATTAATATTTGTCAGAATCCTATAAGTAGGTCAATAGACATATTGCCCATTGCAAGCTTACAAGAAAATGAGCAAATGTAAGTCTAATTCATGAAACAACTTTAATTCAAAAATAGCTATTTTTTAATGGTAAAGTAACTACTCAAAATTTTTGTTTCTCTCTTTTCCTTATATTTAGGTCTTTTAGATCCTTCCATAGAGTTTAGTCTAAGCTCTTATGTAGGTGCAGGATATTTCAAGATTTAAAATGCCTTTAATTCATCTCAAACAACAAAGTTGCTGTATAACTAAATTTTTAAATCAACATTGCAGTGCACATTACAATGTAAGAGGCAACTTTCTAATTATTGAAAAATGATGGATTTTTATTAATAGAAATTTATGTGATGTCTGATTCATATCTTATAAATTCACTTATAAATAATCCTTAAATTTATATCCTTTGCCTAGGTTTGGAAAAAACTGGGGTCTTTTTTTTTTTTTTTAGAGGAAAACTATCTTAGACCTCTTAAAGCCTAGTAAATAAAACATTTATGAAGGTATTATACAAAGGACACCCTATGAAGGTCTATATAAATGAGGATCCCTGCAGTCCTTTATAAGATTCAGGATAAGGAAATAATTTTTCTTATTAAACTCCCTTGGTGTGAATATAATAGTTCAATAATTCAAAAATATTTAATAAATTATTATTTCCAACAACTTATGAGTGTTTGGACAATTTAAACTTTATTTGGGATATGAGTATATATTTGGCTGTGTGGGGAAATGGATGATTATAAATACTTGACATTGTGAGTCTTGAGAAAGTCTGGGGAAAAATAATTTATAAATTTTAGAGAGGGCAGGGAGGATGTTTGTGGCATTCTTTTATGGTATACATTTGAAAGTACCTAAAGGGAGTGCTTCTATATTCTTAAATCTTAAAGTATTATTATTATTATTATTATTATTATTATTATTACTAATACAAGTAATGAACCTGACAGAGATCGCAGAAATCATGCTATGTGCCTTACTTGTTTAAGCTTGTTTAAACTACAACTCTACAATGTAGGCTTTAACATCTCTTTTACATTACAATAAAGTGGAGCTTAGATGCTTAAGAACTAGAAGCAAATAAGTATTGAAACTAAGTCTGATCCCAAATCTCTCACATCCCAAAAATCTATGTTGTTAAATTGCATCATGCTGATTTCTTGCGCTGAGGAAAAATTTTTTCTTTTACTATCTAAAATATAGGTAGTCCTTTGCATACTGGTTCTGGCACTGTTCATGCAGGCACTTCCAATAACTGCCAGTCACATGGTGACAATTATGTTTGATTAAGGAGATCCAGTAAGTACTTGATCGACTTTTTTCCCATAAATGCTGACATTCTGCAGCCAAAGGGAAAAGAACACATGCTATTATTATTCTAAGCACTCTGGCCATCTCCCCTTGTCCCTCCCAATAAAACTAGGTCCTGGATTTCCTAAGAACAGATTCGTAGACTCAGCCTAAATCCCAAGGTTCATATCAAATACTTACTTGGATAATTTAAAATTTGAGGCCCTTAAGTCTTACAAGCAGACAATTGACAATTTTTGAGATTTGAGAGGATGCTTGGAAAAGTGTCACTGTTGATATTGGTCATTTTTTCCCTGTTAATTCATTGCTTTGGATTTTGACGTCTTTATAATGTTCCAAGAGTTCTCTGAAAATACCCAAGAAAGAGCGCTTTAAAAATCTTAAGTGCATGTATTATGAGAATGTATTATGAGAATGTAAGCAACCCCATTAGAAAATGCCCTAGGTTTATAGTCCATTGAAAAGATGATTTCAGCAATGTTTCTCAAAAGGTGTATCAAAATCACTCAATAAGCTTGATACCACTCTGGGCCTTATGTTCCCTTCCTCAGACTATCATACTCTCAAACACAGAGTATTGGGTTAATATAAATTACTTAAGACCATAAAGTTTAATATTATGTGGCACTTGAATGTGCTCAAGCAATATTCCTGAATGACTATCCTCCCAGAATGACTCGGGAATTCAGGTTTCTCCTATATTGGACTCCAGAATCCAGAGTTCATTGCTTCCATTTGTATAGGTGAAAAGGTGGGGAGGCTCAGGAAAGAGTAAGAAACACCTAGTGAGGGAAGGACATGAACTCAAAGGAGATCTTATTGGCCAGGCTATAACTTTGGACAGACCCGGTCACATAGATCCAGTGGAATCGAAGGGGCTGATACTATACCCAGGAGGTTAATAGACACAATTTGGTGAATACATAACATTTTCTCTGCCTCATAGGTTGTATAAGGCTGGATAGAGCAGAGAAAACACAATAAAATCAGCGAGAGAAAGATATAGGCCTGCACAAAGATTATGGGAACATAATGCAACTTTTGGGCATATTATTTTTATTTTAATAATCTATAGCATCGTCCTTGGGAAAATCTGAATGTGGACTATTGATAAGGAATATCTGATTCCAGGGCTGGCTTTATGGGCATGTACCTATGTTGTTACACAGGACTCTGCTCTTACAAAGGCTCCACACTTGGCTTAGTGCTCAGCTATTGCTGTTTTAAAATTCTTAATTTTGAACAAGGGGCCCTGCTTTTTCAGTTAGCACTGCTTGTCATCTCCCATTATGGTGCTGGACCTACCTGAAACTCATGCCTTATCAATGACTAAAACTGGACCCGGTAATAAAAAGAAGATGCATTCTTTAAAATGCAGTAAATTCATTTTAAAATATATTTTATTGATTATGCTATTACAATTGTTCCAGTTTTTTCCTCTTTATCCCCCTCCACCCAGCACCCTCCCCCACTCCCTCAAGCAAACCCCACACTGTTGCCTGTGTCCATGGCTCATGCATATGTGTTCTTTGGCTACTCTATTTCCTATGCTGAACTTTATATCTTCATGAGAGATATAAAGTGTTAATCATATTCACACCAAGGGAGTTTAATGAGAGAAATTATTTCCTTATTCTGAATCTTAAAAAGGACTCCAGGGATGCTCATTTATATAGATTTTTCTAGAGTGTCCTTTTCATAATATCTTTATAAATGTTTTATTTATCTTAATCCCTTCACCTTTTTCAATCATCCGCAAGGCCCCCTTCCTATCTGATAACCATCAAAATGTTCTCTGTTTCTATGATTCTGTTTCTGTTCTGCTTACTTGTTTATTTTGTTTTTTTAAGATTCAATTGTTGATAGATATGTATTTGTTGCCATTTTATAGTTCATATTTTTTATTGTAGTTTTCTTCTTACAGAAGATTCTTTAACGTTTTATATAATACTGGTTTGGTGGTGATGTACTCCTTTAGCTTTTTCTTTTCTGGGAAGCTCTTTATCTGTTCTTTTTCATTCTAAATGAAAGCTTTGCTGGGTAGAGGTTGTAGGTCCTTGCTTTTTATCATTTTGAATATTTTTAAAATAATTTTATTTATTTTTAGAGAGAGGGGAAAGCAGAAAGAGAAGGAGAGAAACATCACTGTGTAGTTGCCTCTCGCCCCCAACCGGGGACCTGACGTGCAACCTAGTCATGTGCCCTGACTGGGAATTGAACCAGCGACACTTGGTTCGCAGGCCGACGCTCAATCCACTGAGCCACAGCAGTCAGGGCCATTTTGAATATTTTTTGTCAATCCCTTCTAGCCTGCAAAGTTTTATCTGAGAAATTGCCTGACAGTCGTATGGGGGCTTCTCTTTTGTTATGCTGCTTTTAAGATTCTCTTCTTGTTGTTAACATTTTACATTTTAATTATGGTGTGTCTTTGGGTGGGCCTCTGTGAGTTCTCCTTGTTCAGGACTCTCTGTGCTTCCTGGACTTGCATATCTATTTACTTCATCAAGTTAGGGAAGTTTTCTGTCATTACTTTTAAAAATAATGTTCCAATTTCTTGCTCTTTTTTTTCTTCTTCCAGTATACCCATGATGCAAATTATGATATGATTGAAATTGTCCCAGAGGTTCCTTACACTATCCTCATTATTTTTTCTTATTGTTGATTTTATTGGGGTTTTTTTGCTTCCTTATATAACAAATTGCTGGTTTGAGCCTCAGTTTTATCCACTCTGCTGTTGAGTCCCTATAACTTGTTCTTTAATTAATGTATCTTTTATTTCTGACTGGTTAATTTTTATGGATCCCATGCTCTTTATGCTGTTGAAGTTCTCACTAACTTCACTGGGCATCCTCATAACAAGTGTTTTGAACTCCTCATCTAGTAGCTTGCTTGTCTCCATTTTGTTTACTTCTTTTTCTGGAGTTTTGTTCTGTCCTTTTATTTGGACCATGTTTCTCTGTCTCCTCATTTTGGTAGCTGCCCTGTATTTGTTTCTATGTATTAGGCAGAGGTGTTACATCTCCCAATCTTGGTAGAGTGGCCTAATGTAGTAAGTATCCTGTAGAGTCCAGTAGCACAGTGTCTCCTATTACCCTAGTTGGCTACTCAAGATGTCCCCACTGTGTGGGCTGTGTATACCCTCCTGTTATAGTTGAGCCTTGATCGCTGTTGGCATATCCAAGGTCAGCCACCATCCGTGTTCTGTCCAGGGTCACACAGCATAAGCTAAAAAGCAATCCGCATATGGCTGCTTGGAGGTACCCAGGTGAGGCCAAGCTGTGAGCCAAGGCTGGCTGTGGCTAGTGCCAGGGCAACTTAGCAAGAAGTATGGGGCTCACTGAAACCAGGTGCTGCTAGTTTGATATAATTTAGGACAATTTTAAGGATGGGACAAGACAAACTATTCATATGGAAAAACCACTGGAAACAGCTTGGGTGAGTCTGAAAGTTGGGTGGGTTAGGGCCTCAGGGAATCACCAGGGTAGGGCAAACAGTGTGAGCCAGGTGATGAAGTCTCAGATATCGATTCTGCCTTCTGGCTCTGTGGCTATGTAGGGGGAGGGCTCGGAAAGAGAACAGTGACCTCTACCAGAACTTCTGTCAAAGAGAAAGCTTCCCCCTAGCTCTCACCCTGAGGCCAGACACTTCAGTTCCTCCCTGTATGTCTCTGATGCCTTTCAATCTGCTGCCCTGTGCTGAAACTCAGAGGGAGTGAGTCTGATTAAATCTGTGCATGGGTCCTTTAAGAGGATCTGACAGGGAGTCCAGCAGTTTCTTCCACAACTTCAATCTCCTCTGTTTTTTACAGCCAGAAGTTATGGCAACTTCTCTCCCTGGCACTGGACCCCAGGGCTGGAGGGGCTGGAGTGGGGCTTGGACACTTTGCTCCTGAGATATCCCTCCTGATTTGCATCTGCCACACGTGAGTGTGGAACCTGTTTAGTGTCTCCACCCCTTCCACCAGTCACATTGTAGTTTCTTCTTTAGTTCCATAGTTGTAGGACTTCCATTCAGCTCAATTTATGATGGGTCTGAATGATGGTTGTTCTATAGTTTACTTGTAATTTTGATGTCGTTGTGCAAGGAGGCAAGCTGTGTTTACCTACACCTCCATCTTGAAGATTCAGTAAATTCTAATAGACTTTCTAAAGAAGACAGTTTATAATAGGAAATAGGAGAGCTCTATATATGTGTTTGTGTATATGCATGTGTATAAACATGTTAAAATGTTCCCATGTAGGAGTACATTTTTTTTAGAACAAAGATTATTGGGAGCAATTTATTTTAATTGATATTTATTGATCATCATTCCATTGTGTATTATAAGTTATTCATGTGAATGTTGGTTGATGTTAATAGCGCAAATATTTCTTTCACATAAATGGGTGTTTTATTTTAGTTGGGTAAGTTTTAATTAAGCAATTTATTATACAGGTAGTCGTTTCTGATACCACAATAAAACTACTATAATTTGCTAATTCTGTTATCCAGAATTTGAAGATGTTGTATCTTGTCTAGTATAACCTTGAATATAATTTTGGCTATGAATGTTCCAAATATTTGGCAACAAGAATAAGGAATAAGAAACATTTCTAATATAATGTGTTAAAACATATTTCTACTGCATATACCTAGGAGCACTATACCTCTTCTCAAGCTCATAGAATCATTTAATTCTGAAATGAATGATTTATTTTAAATCCTACTTCCACACTACTTGCCTATAACACTACTCTAGCATATCACATTTCAAAGAAATTTATTTATTGCATGTTTGCCAAAGGAGCACATGAATTCCTAACTCCTTGAGAACAGGTGTTATTGTCATTCATCTTGATATTCTCACAGCCTAGTAGAGTTTCCAGAGACATAGAACATGTTTAATAAATATTTAATAAAGGAATACAGGAATAAATATCACAATAAATACATTAGTAAATACCATTTTCTTACATAAAAATATATATTTTCAAGCCTTACAGGAAACTTTGGCTCTTAATAATGCCACAATAAGGATGTTTTTGTTTTGCAAAAACATTTTAAACTTACATTTTGTTCTTTATCTCTTAACAGTTGTTGTCCAAGTGGGATGAAAGAAAGCATATTCTTATTAAGTGAAATTTTAAAACAACTGAAGGATAAAAATAGTGTATACTTAACTTTCATTTTCAGAAATTCATTATTATATTCAAGAAGTTTTTGTCTCGTTATAATTATTTATTTTTAAATCATTTTTATTTTTTAATTACAGTTGATATACATTATTATACTATTTTCAGGTGTACATCTTAGTAATTAGACATTACATAACATACATAGTTATTAGAATACTACTGAATGTATTCCCTATGCTATAGGTTCATCACCTTGACTATTCTGTAACAACAAATTTGTTCTTCTTAATCCAGTCAATTTGTCACCCATCCCCCAAATCCCCTCCCATCTGGCAAGTGTCAAAATGTTCTCTGTACTTATGAGTCTGTTTCTTTTATGCTTCTTCATTTATTATTTTTAGACTCAATTGTTGATAGATACATATTTATTAACATTTTATTGTTTATATTTTTAAATATAAAACAATATTTTTTAAAGAAGACCTTTCATTTAACATTTCACATAATACTGGTTTGTTGGTGATAAACTCCTTTAGTTTTTTTCTTGTCTGTGAGACTCTTATCTGTCCTTCAATTTTAAATGATATCATTGCTGGGTAGAGTAATATTAATTGAAGGTCCTTGCTTTTCATCTCTTTGAATATATCTTGACAATCCCTCTGACTTGCAAAATTTTTGTTGAGAAATCAGCTGACAGTCTTATGGGAGCTCCCTTGTAGGTAACTAACTACTTTTCTCTTGCTGCTTTTAAGATTCTTTGTCTTCTACCTTTTGCATTTTAATTATGATGTGTCTTATGTGGGCCTCTTTGAGTTCATCTTGTTTGGGCCTTTCAGTGCTTCCTAGACTTGTATGTCTATTTCCTTCATCAAGTTAGGGAAGATTTCTGTCATTATTTTTTCAAATAGGTTTTCAATTTCTGACCTCTCTCTTCTTCCAGCATCCCCATGATTTGAATTTTGGTGTGCTAGAAGTTGTCCCATAGGTTTCTTACACAATCTTCACTTTTTTTGGATCCTTTTTTCTTTTTACTATTTGATTGTGTGTATTTTGCTTTCTTATATTCTAAATTGCTGATGTGATTCTCAGTTTCATTTACTCTATTGTTCATTTCCTGTAAATTATTCTTCATTTTGTTAGTGTAGCCTTCATTTCTGACTTGCCCTTTTTTATGATGTTGAAGTCCTCTCTAAGTTCATTGAGCAACCTTATAACCAATGTTTTGAACTCTGCACCTAGTAGATTGCTTGCCTCCATTTTGTTTAGTTCTTTGGAGGCAGTTTTTTTCTGTTCTTTCATTCGGGACTTATTATTTTGTTTTCTCATTTTGGCTGCTTCTATGTAATGAGTTGGCAAAAAAAGTTCATTAATTTTTCCTGTAAGATGGCTCTAGTAGCACCTACTTGTATTTAACTTCATTTGAAACAATTTTGTTAGATTGTGTTGTGACAGCTGTCATATCAGCATGCATTAAAAATAAGCTCTTCAAAGTTGGTGAATTTTTGTGTAGCCATCTTAATATTGAATATAGAAGAAAATAAGCCACATTTTCATTATATTGTGCTTTATTATTTAAAGAAAGGTAAAAATGCAACTGAAATGAATAAGAAAAGACTTGCATATTGTATGGAGAAGGGCTATGACTGATCAAACATGTCAGAAGTGGTTTGTGAAGTTTCATGCTGGAGATTTCTTGCTGGATGGTGCTCCACAGTCAGGTAGACCAGTTGAAGTTGATAGAAATCAAATCCAGACATTATTTGAGAACAATCAATGTTATACCATGTGGGAGATAGCTGACATACTCAAAATATCCAAATCAATAAAGTTGTTGGTAAAAATGAAAAATATGTCTTTTACAGAAAAAAGAAAAGGACTTTCTTCCAGCTCTACATTAAGTACGTTTGTTTCTATGTATTAGGTAGAGCTGATACATCTCAAAAGCTTGGTAGAATTGCATAATGTAGTAGGTCTTCTGTAGGGTCCAGTGGCATAGCCTTTCCAATCATTCAAGCTGGGTACTCCAGTTGGTTCCCTTATGCCCTGCATAGGCTGTGTATACCCTTCTCTTGTAGTTGAAACTTGATTGCTGTTAGTACAGCACTAGGAATATTTACCTCCAGGCTGATTCAGTGCAAGGACTGGCTACAACCACCAATCACCAACCACTGTGGAGGATCAGCTGTGCATGGGTCCACACTTCAGAGCATGTCTTATTTTCAGTGGGGCTCTGGTGCCCACTGAATCTGCCCCTGGTATCTGTTGCTTATGGAGAAAATTGGGTCGTGGTTTGGCATGGTTTGAAGGTGTCCACTGTGTGCACTGGCTCTGGAGCCTCCCAGGAGGTAGAGACCAAAGTCAGCTGCCACCTGTGTTCTGCCTAGGGCCAACTGCCTGAGGTCCAAAGCAATTTGTAAATAGCTGCTACTTGTGTTGGGATTAGAGGTGCCAGGTGAAACCAAGCTGAAAATCAAGGCCAGCTGCTGCTAGTACCAGGTTTGTGGCCACTTAGTGAGAGGTACCAGGCATGCTGAAGCCAGATGCTGTTCGTTTGAGAGATTTTAGGAAAACCTGTTGCATGAGCCAAGACAGACCATTTGTATGGAAAAGCCACTGGAAACAGCTTGTTATAGGCCTATAAGTAGGGTGGAGCAGGGCCTCAGGGAATCATCAGGGCAGGGTGAACAGTTTTAGACAGGTTGCTGGAGTCTTAGATTTCTGGCGTGCTAGCTGGCTCTGATATAACAGCGGGGTGGGGATCATTAAAAGAACAATGGTCTCTGCCAACGTTTTTTTCTGGGAGAAATCTGATGCGAGCCCCCTGCCTTCGATCTAGCCCTAGTGCTGAACAATTTAGTTCCTCCCCATCTGTCTCTGGTGCCCTTTACTCTATTACCCTGGCACTGGAGCTCAGAGGATGAATCTGAGTAATCTGTGCATTCCTTTAAAAGGAATGTCTGAGACTCCAGAAGTCTCCTGTCTCCCTTGGCCTCAATACCCACTGGTTTTAGTTAGAAATTATGGGGAATTCTCCTCCTGGCACTAGAACCTTGGGCAGGGGATCTGGTGTGGGGCTGGGATTTTTTGCTCCTCAGGGTTGATCTCTGTAGCCAAGCTATCTCTCCTGATTTTTATATGCTACGCATGGGTAGCCCATTTTGCATCTTCACCCCTCCTACCAGTCTCAATGTGGTTTCTTCTTTAATTCCCTACTTGTAGGACTTCCATTTAAACAGATTTCAGGCATTTCTGAGTGATGGTTGTTCTGCAGTTTAGTTGTAATTATGATGTGGTTGTGGGAGGAGGTGAGTGATGCATTTTGTTGCCTTTTTGACTAGAAGTCGGTTTTGTCTTGTTAAAAAAATTGAATTTCTTGACTACAGCTGCATAACACATGTACTGGTAACAAAGAACAACATATATAGGCTTCAAAGTATAAATATGTTGTTATACTTTTGTATTAAACTTGCTGCTAATAATATAATTTTTATTTTTGATTTTATAAAATTATTTTACTCTTTTAAAATTTACTTTGGACCGTGCATATCCTGGGGTTTTATATCCTGTCCAAACATTTTTGCTATAGACAGTTAAGTTCAGTAGCAGTTTCCTTCCACATTTACCTCAAAATGGGTAAATGTTTAACTAATTGCCATAAATAAAGGTCACTATCCTTGTTTAAGCCTGGTTTATTTACTGCATTCATTTCCTGTGGCTGTTATAACAAATTATTACAAGCTTGGTGGCTTGAAACCATGGGAAATTATTCTTTCCTGGTTCTGTAGGCCAGAAGTCCAGAACCAATCAATATCACTGCGCCAAAATCAAAAGCATCTCTCCAGGGCCACACTTTCTTTAGTCTCTAGAGGAGAACCCATTCCTTCCCTCTTCTGGTTTCTGGTAGCTGCCAGCATTCCTTGGTTTATAGACATACCACCCCAATCATGAAAGCCAGCCAGCATCTTCAAATCTCTCTCTGCTCTGTGTTCACATTGTTTTCTCTTCTCTACCTCTCTCTTATAAGGACCCTTGTGATTGCATTTAGTGCCTCACCCTGATAATCTCAGATAATCTTCCTATCACAAAATCCTTAATTTTATCACATTTGAAAAGACCCTTTTCCCAAATAGGTAACATTTATGAGGTTGAACAGATTAGGACCTTCTGTCTTTGGGGACAATTATTCAGCCTGCTACCTTTGCCTTACCTTCTTTTGCATTAATGACTAAGTAGTGAAATTAGGTGATGTATAATAGCATTCTTTCCTTGATACTTACTGACAGTGGAATAAGGGTGCTGTATAATAAATGTGTTTGGAAAAGTATAAACTAAATAACAGTCTAAAGGAAATCCTGCCTAAAGAAGCAGGCTTTCACAAGTAGGGCTCAGAGAGGGAGCTCATAGCTTCATGATAATACCTGGTATAAATTAAAGTAGTGTTAATTGTCTCCCCCAAAGCATGGCCATTAAGCAGCTTATTGCTCCTACCTTAATTTATTTTGACATTTCTTGTGGTTCTACCTTTTCAATGGTATTTTACTTTTTACTCAGGGGGAATATAAACACCTCCCTGACAGTCCTTTCTGGTATATTTCATCTATACGTATAACAACAGAAGAAAGTTAATGACCATACAGGACCTGGTAAGCTCTGCAGCAATCAAAGACATGCTTTAGAGAGAACTCAGTAAGTGGAGTTTTGTTTTAAAACACAGTTCCTAAAATTGGGAAGAATAAGTATCTATATTTCCTAGTTATGAACAGGTAAGCTGTCAGTGACCTTGTAACTGACTAGGAAGGAATTTTCTATTTTATTTTGTCCACTGTGTTGAGGTAAGACCATCTGAACCATGGTTTTACTCCTTTGGTGCATTTTTATTCCTCCCCTACTATGTGCCAGTTATTGTGTGCAAAGCCCTGGCTAATACAATTGCTTTCTTTCTCTTTGTCAATAACTTTGTATGTAATTTCCAAGTTCCTCCAAACTTTACGAAGTCCTATTTTTGGTCATTTACAACTGAACCACAGTCACAAAAGGACAGCTTAGTTGGAAGTGAAGGAAAAAAACAAGAATACTAAGAAGTTACATAAATGTTCTCTAACATATTCCCTGTGCTGAGGACTAATGTACTGTAGCAATTCATCAGTCATTCTAATAGTCTTTTAACTTCTGTCAGAAAGCCTACTAAATGCTAACATCTTAAATGTTTAATATTCTAAAACATATTTTCATTAATCATGCAAATTATCTGGGCATTCATATTTTACAAAGAGCTTTTTTAAAATGAAGAAGCCTAAGGCTTTGTGTTTGAGAAACTCATGTTAGTGACTGATGTTGTAGATGAAATATAACAAATTAAAGAATTTTTAAAATAAAAAATGTTGCTAGTAAAGTTACAATATCTATGTTCTATCATTTTTATAAAAAATACCAGAATGATATTAATGTCAGATACTTCTGATTAAGAAGAAAGCAGCTAAAATATGCACTTACTTCATTCTATTTTATTACATAGTCAGTGGATGGATATTATGTGTTGGTAGATATTATATTGTCTCAACAGAAATGACCCATGTTTTATAGCAAAGCAGATTGTGGGCTTGGTTTTTAGTAAAGAATAGGACATGTTTCTTGCAGTTAGGTTGGCCTGAGCTGCACCATGAAAACTTCCATTTATATGCTGCCAGTCACCCCAGTTCCAGGAAGTCTTAACTGCTTGGAAAAATGAAAGATATGTGTGTGGGCCTCATGAAATGGATAAGGAATTGAAAGAGGTAAAGGACATGTGTTTTGGTAGTTTTAGTGGCAATGCTTTACCTTGAAGTTGTTTGATTATCAGTAGGGATGAAGGCTATACTGAAACAGATAGAAGTGACTTGAGACCATGTAAATGTAGCTACCGGTATAGTGGAGTTACAGAACAGTGTTCATTGGACTCAAGAACATGACACAAGGAACTGGAAGTCATGCATGATAGTGGATCAGTTCACTAGTCCAGTTCCCAAAAGGAAACAGATGGCACAGTCAAAATTAGGAAAATACAAGGAAAAATTATTTATGAAGGCACTAATTACAAAGATTTGGGTGGGGTGGAGGATAGGGGAACCATGAAAAGCTGCACAGGTAGTGAGAGCAAACAACCACAGAGATGTTATTAAATCTAGACCTGAAGAGATGAAAGAAACAATTATCAGAATCTGTAGGAAAGAGAATTATGTACAAAAGGTCACCTTTAGGCAACTAGTAAACTTTGATTTTGGTACATAACCTGCACAAGGTGATCCCATGGGATGAACAAAAGCCCTGACCTCCCTCCACCCTTTTCCTCCAGTTTCTTGATGGGGATTCCCATTCATTGAGTCCAAAGGGAACTTGAGGACTCAGATCAAGGATGTAGTCCATAAAGGTCCATCTCTTTGAAGGGATACCAGGGCTTCATGTGTAGAGAGTGAAATTGGAGGAAGACATGGGGAGTCAGAAAACAAAATTCACAGCCACCCTTTGTTTCTTCTCTTCTCTTCTTTTCTTTTTCTTTTTCCTTTCTGTTTAACAATTTCTAATTTTTCTTTTATGGCTAGTTTCTCTCACAATATCCCTTGATGCTGTATTCACTATCTTAATGAAATTTTTAGTAGCAATGTTCCTTCCCCAGTACATTTGCATGAAGCACCTTAGTCTCCGAATAATCAGATATTTAAAATAATATATAGCTAAGTGCCATCCAGACAGTTCATTATTCTCCTTATATAGGTTTTTGCAGTGTAACAGTGTGCTTTTAAATGTTTGTAGTCAATATTGCTAAAGGAACACTGAAGTCTTCACTTTTTTACATGATTTGCCTTCTAATTATAATTGTCTAGTAAAATATTTAACTATCACTTCCTGAATCATGCGTTCTAAGATGCAGTAAAAATCCAATGAAAAATAAATTTGTTGTTATACAGAGAGACAGTTTTCCAGAGCATTTTTAAAATGACTTCTGCAGGAATGAATGAGTAAAGGTTTCAACAATGGATAGCTGCAGAAAAGCAACTTACTGTTGTTCATAAGTTCATGCAGCCCCTGGGTACAAGTACTTATGTATTTCCTTTTGTTGAGTTCTCTATTTTTTATGAATATGAATGGTGGGGGAAAAACTTCCATCTGCTCTCTTTTAGCTGATTCCATCACATTTTTGAGCTGTGCTTCATTATGGAGCTTCAGAGAAAGATGATCATTTACATTACATATGGATATAAAGGAGAGAAGGAGTTGATGAATTGCAAACAAGTATAATTTATATGGACAAAGTGTGCCAGAAGTGCTTTTCACCCCATTTTATCTGCAAATGGAATGATTCTTGCCCATTCACTTGGCCTCACGCCCAAAAACTCAGAGAGGAAAACCATCCCATTAGCTGCATGCATCAGGATCCTGCTCCTTCCCTGTGAAGAAAGGGTGCTCCGAACTCATGCCCACCAGGGACCCAGAGGATCAAAGAGACCTATGAATTTACTAATGTCATTTTTTTGATTCTTCAATCGTGGCTTCTTAATTTATATTACACATCCGATACTCTAACTATTGGTAATTCAAATGTGAGAGTTTGCATGATGAAGTATAAAAGGGGAAGCAATGAAAAGTTCACACTTTCCTGGTGGCCTCTCTCTGAACTTTGATTTCCCATCGCAGATCATTTGCCTAAATGCCCCTAAGTTTCATAAATTTGTAAATATCTACATTTAGGGTATCTTCCTAAGGGCTTCTCTGTTGACAATAGCACCATCAGCTCTAACTCTGTATTGTGAAGGCGAGGGCCCAAGGTGTAGTGGTAGCAGTAATAACCCCAAATCTTTTATTTATTCATTTACTCATTAGTATAGGCATTTATTTATTTATTCAGTCATTCAGTCTTCAAAAATGATTATTCTTATACCTTGCCAGGGATTAGAATAATGCCCCTTGCCAGGGATAAGAATAATGCTAAATGCAACATAATCTCTTCCTAAACTGTCAGGAGTCGTAGGCAGCCGTCCGTCTCGAGAGACGATGGTGTAGCTTCTTAAGAGTCTATCTGCACCGCCGAGAATGACTGTGCAGTCCAACTCAGGAGTGACACGGTATCTGTCTCCTCCCGTGTTGAATCGACATCTTGTGATGACGCTGGAGTGTCCTCTCCAGTGAAGCTGAAGCTACAGAGCCTGGGCAGGGTGATATGGAGGGTCTGCTGTTGCCCATGCAGCAGACTCCCCCTCTCTTCGCAGCTGAAGGGTCCAAGGGAAAGACGGAGTCAATACAGCTTGGCTTCAGGTGCGCCGCAGGAGTTGCCGGTGTTGACTACAACGTCAAACCGCCTTAGGGACTCCGGCTCCGGATTTTCTGTCGGGGTTTACTCCCTTAGCCTTTCCCCTGAAGAGGTATGCCGCAAGGCAGCGGAGGTTTTTTGGAGTCAGAGTTTTCCTTCTCTGACTGTCAGGAGTAAACAAAGAAATACTCTGTTATAAAGAAATAGTCATTTACCCACAAAGTTTGGTTAAATCAGCTAATTCTCTCTTGTTGCTGCTGGACAGTAGTTATCCAAACCTTCAGACAATTTGTGTCTGAAAACCTTGAAATTACTACAAGTCCCTGCCCATGTTGTGGTAGCCTGTGCACTGCTTCCATTTTATGTTCAGATACCAGCTTTTATGCACATATAGCATGCATTGTGCTTGCTTTACACACATTTTCTAATTTAATAAAGTAATATAAAACATTAGTACTATAATTATTTACATTTTATAGAGGGGAAAAAATAAGCTCAGAGCATAAATGACCTGCCCAAACACACAGTCCTCAAACCAGAACCACCAATCTACATGTGCAGGTCAAAACTGGGTGTGATCAGATGAATTCAGTCATAAGATAGTAGGTAGAATAAAGTGAGGGTTACTTCAATCTTATTTCCCAAGCCCAAAAAACTGAACAAATTTACAAACTGTTCTTTTTTGCCTATATTTAGTAACTATTCTTTTTGCTCTCAACTTATGTATAATTTTAGCATGACTTCCCTCTTTCTGAAAGAGTACTTGAAGTCTACATGCTGATTAGTTATACAAATTTCTTTGCCCATGGAGGGGGTGGGGATAGAAGTACATACATGTGTGGGATGATGGAGTATCTAAAATTTCTTCATATCATTTTTCTCAGAACTTTATGCTTGTAACGGAAGTTTCTCAACATGAAATGTCATCAATTTGGCTGCACTCAGGAAGTTGCAAGGCACATGACTGTAACCTCAGTAAATTGGATGTTCTCTAAAACCTGATAATCTTGAGCTGCCTGTCATTTTTGAAGTTTTAAAAGCTGTTTTATTTATTAACTAGTTCTCTTGGCAATTTAATTAATTAAAAACAACTTCTGATAAAATATTTCAGGGTTAAGATATATTTGTGGTTATATTAGCAATAGGATGGGGGGAGAAACCAGAATTTAAATGATCTATTTTTGCTCTTATTGAAGATGTATTATCTATTTACCTGAAATAAAATTTCTCTAACCATGAATACCACCACAGCACACCTAAACTTGTAGATATAGGATATCCCTGGGATCAGAATAGTTATTGCATCACAGAATGATTTTATAAGTTTCTATACTAAAATTCTCGGTTGGTTTCAATCAAATGGGGAAATTCTAATGCAGATTATCTGATCCAAAGGGCCTTCATTGGCATGATATTGGGCAGCATATATGTTCCCTGTGTAAATATTATTGAGCGAATAAATAAATGAATGAGATTAGGACTCTCACCAAGTTTCAAGCTAGAAATACTAAGCCATTGTAAGCATCTTTAAACATTAAAATGTCAACCCTCTGGACACTTACACATACACTCTTAAAAGGCTCTCTCTCAGCCAAATGTAGTAGAAGGGCTAAGTCCCTCAAATACTTTATAACCTTGGCTAAACTAGTTTCTACCTTCCCACTTCTCTTTTTTCAAATCTTCATGGTCAAGAGAAAAGCCCAAAAAAGATGAGGCTAGAGCTTCAGGGAGCCACTGGTACAGTGAAGGCAGCAGCACTCACTTAATGTGTTGCATACTCTGGCTACACATGTGTCCTCTTCAGTGCTGTGCTCTGCAATGTGGCCACCTCTCTGCCAACCTGAACCTCATGGTGTCTTCACTTTCCTCCCTCCATTCCTCTTTTCAGGAATCCAATCTCTCTTCTTCTGCTTCTATCTCCTCAAGACCTCTGCAGCACTTCTACTCACAAGCTTTTCCCTGGATCCTTGATTGCATATCACATTGTCATTTTGCAGGGATTGAAATTGTGGCTATCATCACAGGAGATTTCTACCATTTTATAATCAAGCAATTCTTTAGATGCTTTCAAACCTAAAATTTCCTGGCATCTTCATAAAGAAGGTGTACTCTCTTGACTCTCCTGAGATAGCAGGTTGAGTAAAATTTAAAAATTATGGTCATTGGCTGTGCTGTGTCCAATAAGTCTCTAGAATAATCAGTTGGAGTGGTAGCTATAGCAGGAGTGGGGGCATGATGGAAGCAGCATGTTGGAAGTTTGAAACTGAAACACTATTTCCTACTATGAAGAGGAAAGTAGGCATATGCTTTACTCCTGACCTGGGCTCTGTATATGGGATTAAATCTCACGAATCTATAAAAATACATTCAAGATTTACAGTGTAATGTTGTTCCCCAGCATTTAAATTATGCTGTGTTTCCTGATTTGTTCTAACATCTTATGTTTTATTTATTAAAAAAAAAAAAAACTTTGTCACTTTGGAAAGTATTTACCTATAGGGTGAGTAGGTTGATTTAAATATAAATATGGATTGTGTTATATGGGAATTGTTGTTATATTCAAGGTACTCCAGTAGACATTTACTAAATGCTCACTCTGTACCCAACATAATACCAGGTATCAGGGATTAAGGAGGCTAAACAAAATAACGTCTACCACAATTAAAGTCATAGTCTTGTGGAAGGGCAGGTGTGATACAAATAGATAAAATATAATGTATAAATTCTATAATCAACAGAGACACATGTTGCTCTGGAAACACAAAGGGGAGAACACCGAAGTATATCCTGGAAGGGCTTCACACAATAAGTGACCTTTGTGGGTCTGATGTAGGTGAAAAATGGTGGAAAGACCTTATGTATCCTAGAAGAAAGCTCAAATATTCTACCAAAGACAATGAGAAGCCATCAAAAAAATTCAAGCTGAGTAATACATGATTTGACAGGCATGTTGGACAGGTCTTTCTGGAGGCTCTGTGGACAATGGATTAAGGAGAAGAGCACTTTAGGACAGAGGTCAGTTAGAAAACTAATACAGTATTTCAAATATGAAATCATGAGGTTACACAGCAAGACAGCAGTCATAGGAATGGTTAGAAAGCCATAAATATGAAATGATTTCTAGAGGTAAGATCCATAGGGCTTGATTACTTATTGAATCTGTATGAAGAAGATATATGTGAAACGAAGTGAGAAATAATTTTCTGCTTTGGGTAACTGGCCGGGTGTAGGTGCTATTAAAAAGAGGTAGAGTAATTCCGGTAAAGATGGCAGTGTAGGTAAATGCACTACTCACCTCCTCCCACAACCACACCAAAATTACAACCAAACTGCCAACAACCATCATTCAGAACTACCTAAAATCTTGCTGAATAGAAGTCACACAACTAGGGATTTAAAGGAGAAGCCACATCAAGACTTGTAGGAGGGGCATAGATGTAGAACAAACTGGTCCCACACCCACATTTGCTGGATAAAAATCAGGAGGGATATCTCAGCTGCGAAGGTCACCTCTCAGGAGCTAGGGTTCCCAGCCCCACAGCAGTGCCCCCAAGTCCATGGTTCCAGTACGGAGGAGCCCCCAAAAGTTCTGGTGTAAAAACCAGTAGGGATTGCAGCTGAGTGAAATGGAGGGCTTCT
Organism: Furipterus horrens; assembly: GCF_987537825.1. Taxonomy (NCBI): domain Eukaryota; kingdom Metazoa; phylum Chordata; class Mammalia; order Chiroptera; family Furipteridae; genus Furipterus; species Furipterus horrens. Next base: position 64,642,443 of record NW_028327171.1, on the reverse strand, counting down.
GAGGTCCCAGAGAGTCCTATGAAAGGAACCGCACATGGACTTACTCTGAACTTTAGTACTGGGACAGGAGCTCGGAAGGCACCAGGAACACATAGGAAGGAACTGATGTGTCTGGAATCAGGATGAGGCCTGGGGAGGCAGCTTTATCCCAGACAGAAGAATTGACAGAGGCCATTGTTCCTTTGATGAACCTTCCTCCCACAGATCCAGCAGGCAGATACCAGATCTGAGTGTCCATCAACTTGGCTATCACTCTTTGGCTGGTGATTCACTGAGACCCCACCCACCCAACTTGTGGACACATACAAATTCTCTCTCTCTCTGCCATGTGAGGACACAGTAAGAAGGTGGTTATTAACTTCCAACCAAGATGGAGGCATAGACAGACATGCTGCATCTCCCTCCACAACTAAGAAGGAATACACCTCAAAACTAGAAACAACCAGAAGTTCCAGAAAATCAAACTGCATGAAAGTCCAGCAAACAAAGATATATAGAAAAAACACTTATCCAGACAGGAGGGGCAGAGCCGGGGCGGAGAGGATGTGGTGCGGTGGCCGCAGCAGCGGTGGTGGAGGCAGGCCAGCAGAAAGCCCAGTCACACATTTTAGAAAATCAGGAGGAACACCTGGTAAACATTCCCAGCTCCTCACTGGACCTTGCAGCTCACAATCCCAGCACCGGGGAAAATCAAGCCTCATTGCTTCTGACTGTGCAGACCAGTGGGGGTTAGGGTGGAGGCAGAAAATGCCAGTATCAGCAGATTCTGCTTGTTTAAAGGGCCCCCACGGTCCTAGAATGTCTGCAGACCCACCCACTCTGGGAACAACTGCCAGGGCAGCAGCTAGAGGGGCACCAGTCTGGTGTGGAAGTGGGAGAGGTGCCTGGAAAAGGGGAGAGTCCTGGGAAGGCAACATTGTTCCATCTCAGACCCCCTCCTCCACATACAGTGCCACAACGTGGTGAAACAGGCTGCTATTTACTGATGAATCCCAAAGGCTCCACCCCTTAAATGTAACAGGAGCAACAGCTCTACCTGGGACGTGGAGGCAAACAAACACAGGAGCCTGTCAGAATGAGGAGACAGAGAAGTATGGCCCAAAAGGGAGAACGGATCAAGGTTCCAGTGGGAGAAGTAAGCAATGAGGAGAGAGCCAACCTCACAGATGAGGAAACAGACAACCTAACAGACACAGAATTTAAAACACTGGTGATAAAAATGTTCAAAGGCTTGATAGATAAGCTTGCGTATGGCAAATGCATAAGAGAAGAAGCGAAGGCTGTGCTAAGTGAAATGAAGGAAAATTCACACAAAACCAATGGTGAAGGGAAGGAAACCAGGGTTCATATCAATTATTTGGAACATAAGGAAGAAAAAAAAAAACAGTCAACCAGTGCAGAATAAGGAAGCAAGAATTGAAAAAAATGAGGGAGACTTCCCAAATTTTGTGAAGGAGTTGGACAAACAGGTCCAGGAAGCACGGTAGGTCCCGGGCGAGCTGGCCCAGAGTGGGTAGGTCTGCAGAAGGGACCACATCTCATGACTGAGATGCCAAAGGTGAAAGATAAAGAGAGAGTCCTGGGGGCAGCAAGAGAGAGGTGGAGAGTTGCCTACAGGGGGGTGCCTATAGGACTATCAGCTGATTTCTCAGAGGACACTTTGCAGGCAGGAAGGGATTGGCAAGCAGTATTCAATGTGATGAAAGGCAACCTGCAACCAGGATTACTCTATCCAGCAAAGCTATCATTTGGAATGGAAGGGCAGATGAAGTGCTTCTCAGACAAGGTGAAGCTAAAGGAGTTCATCATCACCAGCCATTATTATAGGAAATGTCAAAGTGACTTAAGAAAAAGAAGATCAAAACTATGAACACTAAAATGACAACAACTCACAACTATCAACAACTGAATCTAAGAAATAAAAACAAAATCCAACTAAGCAAACCAGAATAGGAACAGAATTATAGGTACGGAGGGTTATCAGCTGGGAGGGGGCAGGGGAAGAAATGAGGAAATGGTACAGGGACTAAGAAGCATAATCTGTTGCTACAAACTAAACAGGGGGATGTTAAGAATAATCTAGAGAAGGGTGAAGCCAAAGAACTTATATGCACGACCCATGGACATGAACTAAGGGGGTGGGGCTGCTGGAGGGAAGAGGGGTACTGGGCAGAGGCGAGCAAAGGGGAAAAAATGGAATTACTGTAACAACATCATCAATAAATATATACTTTAAAAACAAACAAACAAAAAAACCAAGATGGTGGTTATCTGCAAGGCAGAAGAAGTTTTCACCGGAACCCAACCATGCTAGCAACCTGATCTTGGACTTCTAACCTCTAGAACTGTGAGAACATAAGTTTCTGTTGTTTAAGCCACTTAGTTTGTGGTATTTTTTATGGCAACGTAAGCTGTACTAATACATAGAAGTATTCAGGAAGTTAAGTAACGTAGATCTGGGGCTCGGGAGACAAATTGAGGTGAGGTAATTGATTTTAGAAAAAATATATAAATAATTTTGTATTATACAGATATGAGAGTAAGAGAGAGAACTTACTATAAAACCTTGCCTGGTAGGAGATATTTTCCTTAAATGTCTAACATGAATATACTGTAAGTAATACTAGTCTGAAAAATACCAAATGAATATAGTATTTTTTTATTTTTAAAATTAGGGCATTTCAAAATTAAAATTATTTGCACTTAAAGGTAAAACATCTGTACAATTATTACAATTAGTTTTACTAAATCAGAATTGACAATATATTGTCTATGTTTTTATACCAGATAACAGTGAATACATCAACAAAAAATTACTAAAACTCCACTGTGGATTAGGATAAAAATGTCTCCAACTCACTCTTTTCCAGTAAGTATACAAATGAGTGTAAATGCTGCTTGGAAACTTGGTTAAACAGACACAGTCTCCACTGCTATTCATTTAATAATAGACATAAATTCAAAACTGGCATGTATGAAGAAAGGAGGGGATCTTTGCAGAATTTATCATTTTGCACTTAAAAAATAAAGCCAAATAAAGCTTCTATCACACATACCAAAGATTAGTACTAGACCTTTCCTAATACACACACATAAAACATTAACATGTAGCATTTAAAATATAAATATATAATATTTACAATAAGGAATTTTAGAGATATAAACTTTTATGTAGAATCATACATATTAAAACATTTTAAATTTAGGTTGCATTTACAAATACTTCACTTCCTTCCTTATTTGTTCTTTTAGCTCAAGAAGAGTTAAAATAGAATGCAGCTATAGATCCAGAGTTTAGAATGTGTGTTCAGTCACTTGTTTCTGTGATAGTAATCTTCTGTACCATGTCAGACAGATTTTCAGACTCCAGATCTTTGCCATTATCTGAATTTTCTGATGAGATATAGCAACCAGAGTCTCTTGGGCAGTCATCTAGCTGTGACTTATTTAAGATGTCTGAGCTTAAGGATAGGGACATAGATTCATTTTCTTGCTCTTGAATAGCTGTAAATGAAAAAGAGGGCAGCAGTTAGACAAAGCGAAGTTTTATTCATGTATTCATTTATCTTTGAACTATTTTAATGGTTCCAACCTTGACTTTATTACAATTGAAACTTCTGTAAGTAAACAATGTATTTGTATATTTGTTTATTATAAAAGAAGTATTTACACTCAAATTCAAGCCACTGTTTCCTTAGGAGACAAAGTTTGCCCTTTGCTGCTCACTTGCAGTTTCATGGAATTCATGTGAACTGCTTGCATAAGCAAAAATCAATATGGACTCTCATTTTATATTGATGATAAGTTGCCAAAGAAAGCAGATTGTATCCACAGTATGACTGATGTCTTGTCCAAATACTCCTTAAAGAAACATTAGATGTTGAGTTTTGAAAATTCTTTATAAAATTTGGATATTAACCCCTTATTACACATATTGGCAAATATCTTCTCCCATTCTGTGGGCTCTCTTTTTATTTTGTTGATGGTCTCATTTGCTGAGCAAAAAGTTTTTAGTTTAATGTAGTCTCATATTTTTCCCCTTGCCTGGAGAGATCTATCTGATCAAATATTGCTATGAGCAATGTCTGAGATTTTATTGCCTATGTTTTCTTCTAGGATTTTTATAGTTTTGGGTCTAATATTTAAGTCTCTAATCCATTTTGAATTTATTATTGTGTGTGGTGTGAAAAGGTGATCTAGTTTCATTTTTCTGCACATATCTGTCCAATTTTCCCAATACCATTTATTGAATAAACTATCTTTAGCCCATTGTATGTGTTTGCTTCCTCTGTTGAATATCAATTGACTATAAAGGCATGGGTTTATTTCTGGGCTCTCTAAAAATATATAGGCAAAGGACCTGAACAGACACTTCTCTAAAGAGAACATACAGATGGCCAGTAGACATATGAAAAGTTGCTCAACATCACTAATCATCAGAGAAATGTAAATTAAAACCACAATGAGATATCATCTCACACCTGTCAGAAGGGCCATCATCAGTAAATCAACAAACAACAAGTGCTGGCGAGGATGTGGAGAAAGGAAACCCTTTTGTACTATTGGTGGGAATGCATATCAGCACAACCACTATGGAAAGTGGTATGGAGATACCTCAAAAAATTTAAAATGAATCTGCCTTTTACCCAGTGACCACACTTCTGAGAATATATGCAAAGAAATCCAAAACACTAATTTGCAAGAATATAAGCACCCCTATATTCATTACAGCATTATTTACAATCACCAAAATATGGAAGCAGCTGAAGTGCCTATCAGTAGATGAGTGGATAAAACAACTATAGGACATTTACACAATGGGATACTACTTGATCATAAAAAAAGAAGAAAAGTTTACCCTTTGCTACAGTGTGGATGGACCTTAGAGAGCATTAAGCTAAGTGAAATAAGCCAGTCAGATAAAGACAAATACTGTATGTTTTCACTTATATGTGGACTCTAATGAACAAACTGCACTAACAAACAAAATAGAGACCGGCTCATAGATAGAAAGCAGGATGGCAGCTATGGGGAAGGAGATAAGGGGGTGGAGAGATCAAGAAAGAAGGAAAAAGGACTCATGGACATGGACAACAGTGT